>NC_061122.1:230812934-230832636 GCF_002878395.1 Capsicum annuum | reverse complement strand
GTTAATTAGTTTATTTATTTTTAATGTAGATTTAATTTTATTAAAAAATTATTTTTATAATTATTTTAAATTAAAATACCACATGTCGTTATTTAATTCGCCACTTTGCCACATCATCATCGTGTGTATTACATGCAGTTCATATTTTTTGCCACGTCAGCAAATTGGGCTCAATTGAAACCATTTGTGAAGGAGTAAAGGGTTCAATATGTACCTGACTTAATTGAGGTGCCTATACGGGAAAAGTGAAATAGTTCAGGGGCCCTATATATGTATTCCGTCTTCATAAAACTAGTGTTATTTTTTATAATTTAATACATAGATATGTTACTTTGTGCATTTTGACTATTATTGTTATCATAAAGATTTGAGTAGTTTAATTCAAAGTTACAAAATATTTCTATTGAATGATGATAGTTTTTTTTTACTATATTCAAAATTGTCAAAAAGAAAATAAAATTATAAAATTAACAATTAAAATTTTTTGAGGCCGTGCGATTTTGGGGCCTAAAGCAAAAGCTTCACTAGTCTCACCCTTGAGCCACCCCTGCATGCCTCAGGCTCACCTCTCCGTGAACTCGTTGACAAGGATAGTTACCCATTACAAGCAGACAAAACCACCACCACAACAACAACATACCCAGTGTATTCCCACATAACATAGTGGAGACTGGGGAGGGTAAAATGTACGCAGTCCATACCACTACCTCCGAAGAAGTAGAGAGGCTGTTTCCGATAGACCCCCAGCTCAGAACAAAAGACAAATTACAAGCAGACAGCTGAGTGATATTATCAATCTACAGCTCTGCAAAAAACACTAAAGATGTAGCTTTGGTGCTCCAATGCATTGTCAAGTTTCGATTGCATATTTAGCTTTCAAGTAGGCATCAACTCTAGTTTTTCAGAGGCAGACATCATCTGCTTCTCTTGCTCCAAATCATAGATTTTGTCTGTCATACCTTCTTTTCTATACGCCTCAATCATAATGGAGTAAGTTGTGTCGTCTGGTTGGCATCGCTTCTCTTTCATTCGCTTGAAAACTCTTTCCATCTCAATCAAGTCATCGGCCTTTGCACAAGCATAAATAACAGAACTGAAAAAGGAAGTGTTTTCAGGGATCTCCAACTTCCCAGCTAATCGGACAGCGTTGATCACCTTAGGGAAAAGGCCAGCATTTGCATATCCTCTAATGAGACAGCAAAAAGTCTTGGTGTCAGCTTTCACACCTTCAGCGCGCATTTGATCAAATGTGTACTCCATATGCTTTGCATCACCTATATCTGAAAACGCTTCAATGACGTTGTTGTAAGTTGATGTTGTCCATGGAAATGAAAGTTTACGCATGTATTCCATCACCGATGACATCTTATCGTACATCCTTTTCTTCCCATAAGCATTAATAAGGATATTAAACGTTCGTGTCTCTGGCTCAATACCAAAACTACAAAATTTTTCGTACCATCTCTCCATTGTTTCAATCTGCCCCTTGTTAGCAAATAAGCTCAGAATAGTATTCATTGTCCAGATATCAGGTTTGCTGTCTGGCTTCTCCAGCATTCCCGAAAGCACTTTCTCCATCTCTTCATATTTCCCTGCCCTCCCGTAACCACTCAAGATTATATTTTGAGTGACAGTGTTAGGAACGATGGAACGTTCAGCCATTTGTTCATAAAGCAAGTCAACCAGGTCAAACCGGGATGCATCCACACAAGCCTTAATTAATATGCTGTATGTGTAAACATTTGGCTGACAATAAGGGAGCTCGATCATCCGGTGAAGAATAGTAAATGCTTTGTCAAGTATGTTGCTTCTACAGTACGCACCGACCAAAGCTGTATAGAATTCTGTAGTGGGTTCCAATCCCTCTTCAATCATTGCATCAAAGAGTTGTTGTGCTTTCCCTGGCTGACCGCATCTCCCAAGAAGTACAAGAAGCTTCATGTATGTACTTTCTTTCGATTGATAAAAGGGTTGTTCCTTCAGCATTTCGAATACCTAAAGGCAAATATGCATTGTATCAGCGAAACCATATGTTTAGAAGTGGGAAGAAAAAAGAAGTGAGTTAGAGACATACAACTGGCAAACACAACGCAATAAACGCACCACGGAGTTACTTATGCAAGAGAAATATTTGAATGCAAGCCCAGAAAACAATGAGATGCAGTAAGATTAACAAAGAAAGGAAAAAAGGAAACGGGTATCCTTCCATTTACGTTTGTGATTTTAGGGAATACAGAGTCTGAGGAGAACTTACGTTCACAAAATGCAAGGTGAACGATTTGATTTTTCAGAAAAGTGATACTCCATGTTCAGGTTTCAATTTATGCTTTTGACGGTGAAAAGTATTCAAACTAAGAGCCTTAAGGTACTCGGGGTGGTTCTGACTGAAGTGAATCCTCCAGCTTTGGACAGTATTGTCCAGAATGCATCTCATATGCACGGATAAGTTATTAGTAATAAGAACAAAGATGCATTAGTCTTCCCCATAAAAAATGGTTGTGAATTTCATTGTGAAAGAGGAGTGAAGGACACAGACGTTAATGGAATAACTGGATTTCCTGCGGAGAGTGGGGGCTTAGAGAAGTCTTTCCTTGGCTAAGTTACGGCAGCAGGCTGCCGATTGAATTTGTAGTATTATACAAGGGGGAATGGCTGGAAGATAGATGTCACCGTCATGAAGCGAGATATAGCTCCAATAAGCAATGTAGGCTGGGTAACATGATCAAATGAATGACAGAATCGGAAGAAATCCTCTCTGTCAAATCCTCATATAAGAGCATGGAAACAGCTGATAACAGCTGCAACACATGGAAACAAACTCGAGCTTTAAGTAATCGTTTGAATTCGGTGTGCCAATCAGCTAGGCCTCAATCCCAAAGAGGAGGGTTAGCTATACGAATCCACCATATCTACTCGGCTCTATTCAGGATCATCTCATTTCAATACCAGTAAATAATTTGCCGACGAAGTAAAATTAAGAAATCTCTAAAACTAAAGGATCTCTATACCTCAAACTTACCTCCACGCTGACATACAAGTCTCTAACTAGACTAAGAAGACTCCTCCTACCAAGAACCAAACTAAGTATAAGTGTAACAACAACGTATTATTCACCTTGATGGATCCTCTACTTCCTTTATTTTTTTCTCGAGCTAAGGATGTGTTGAGTAAAAAGGAAAATGTTAATGTTTTCTTGGAAAATTTCTTATTTATTTGTTTTCTGATATTTGCTAAGTAATCTAGGAAAACACTATGGGGGTGGGGTGGGGTGGAGCGGGGAGTGACAATGAGCTTGGAATGCAATAGAGAAAATATTTTTCAAAACATTTTGACCGACAAAATGTGGGAAATTGGACCTCCATACCAAACGCAACCCAAGTCTACATTGAACTTGATTTCAGATCTACCTCATTCCATTTAGTATCGTCAATCATCATAGTGTTGCACCTATGAACTGATTTCTCAATCAAAAGGACAATTTAAGAAAAGAACCTTTACGAGAAATTGAATGACCCTTATTTCAACAAACACTGTTGGTTTTTTAAAAAAAAGATGGGGCAGCGAAAAGGGGTTAAAATGACTCTCTTTGGATTGAAATGACTTTCAAGCTTTCAATGGCTTTCCAATAATTTTATTAACCATAAGAGGGCTTTAAATAGCCAACTTGAAACAACAAATCTGCATAATTTCAAATTCAAAAACCTAAAATTTCTCAACAACTAAAACAACCCAACCTTAAATTTAAAATTCAAACTTATCTTAATTCTAAACAACTTATTAACTAAAATTTACTGCAGTAACTAAATCAATTTTCAACAAACACAGAAATCCACACAGCCAATTACTTTCAACGAGGTGGCACGAGGATACCAATAGGTTAGAGCAAAAGGGGTTTTGAGGAATCGAGTGGTAATCCCACAAGTGGGGTCTAGGGAGTGTAGAATGTACTGAGTACACACACCTTACCCCTACCTCACAGAGATAGATAGGTTGTTTCCGATGGACCCTTAGCTTAAATAAAACCTAACAAAACAGTTTGGGAAAAGGGGATAGAGATACGGGTACAATAACAAGAAGAAAATAATGCAAAATGGAATGCTACACAACTAATAGGAGAACGAACAGTAACAACAACAAAATAATGCAATAATCAACAACAACAACAACAAACCCAGTGTATTCCCACATAGTGAGGTCTGGGGAGGGTAAGATGTACGCAGTCCATACCACTACCTCCGGAGAAGTAGCAAGGTTGTTTCCAATAGACCCCCGGCTCAAGATAAGATAAGTCATCAAAAACGTACACAAAGCATGGAACAATATGACATGACATAAATACGCCACCTATAAGGAGTAGTAAACAAAGAATAGTAAGCAATAGTAAAAAATAATGCAATAATCAGAGAACGAAAAACACCAGTGAGTAGCCGTAACCAAAGGTCAAAGAAACTACAAGAATAGTGCTAACACCATTTTGTAAGAAGAAAGGTCCAGGAATGACCACCAAGCCTATCCCACAGGAAAGCGAGAGAACACTCAACTACCAACTAACCTTCTACCCTAATCCGCGACCTTCAACCTCTCATATCTAAAGCATACCCTCATTAAGATCAAGATGTGCCATGTACTATATAATTACTTCCCCACAAAAGCAAGAAATGAAAAGTGTTTTAGTTTGCACCTATGAACTGATTTCAGCTAATCTCATTTCTCAAACAAAAAGATATTTTAAAAAAAACAAAAACAATAAAAGAACAACCTTTACAAGAAATTGAGTAGCCCTTCAACTAACGCAGAAATCCACAGACCCATTTGCTTTCAAAGTGGTAGCCAGGGGATAACAGGGATATAGGAGTAAAAGGGGTTTGGGGAAATTGAGCGATACACACAAAAATACAAAAACAGCAGCAACATATGCAATGTAATCCCACAAATGGGGTCCTAGAGAGGCTGTTACCGATAGACCCCCAGCTCAAAGTGTGAAGAAGTCATGACAAAATACTAGCTTTCCTAAAAAAAAAAGGAACTCAAAATCGATGCTCAATAAGTGGTACACACAAAAACAAACAAGAATATCAAGAGGCAACAAAATCAAAATCAAGAAAGGAAATGGGATTTTAGCAAGAACAATTACTAGTATGGGACAATGCACCTCTATCTACTATCTACTAGTATAGACGTAATCCTACGGTCCTACCAACTAACCTTCTGCACTAATCTGTATCCTCCACACACTCCTATCTAATGTCATGTCCTCAATAAGATACGTCAAAAGCAAAATCAAGAAATGAAAAGGGGTGTTAGCAAGAAAAAACCTGACGAGCTTGAACCCATTCTTTTCTATCAATATGATCAGGAAGTGCTTCAGTAACAGTATTAACCCAAGCTTTAGCATTACTTTTTCTATCCAACTTTTTCTTAATATTCTTTATAGGTGTCCTCTTCTTACTCTTATCTTGTTCAGTAAATCCTGGATATTCACCTTCTTTCCAATGCTTTTTCTTCTTTGGAAATGCTACTGAAGAATTAATGAAGGTACAAGAAACAAACACATAGTAACAAAAACAACATATAGTTGCAGAATAGTAATACAACAAAATAATACTATAATCAAACTATACGAAACAACATATAGTAACAGAAATCGAAATACAAGAAACTACAAGAATAATACTAAAACTACTAGCATGGACAACAAGACAATGCACTCCTACCTCCTACCAGTATAGACGCACACCTAACTACTAACCTACGACAACTAATTTGGACAACAAGACAATACACTCCTACCTCCTACCAATATGGACGCACACCTAACTACTAACCTACGACTACTAATATGGACAACAAGACAATGCGCTCCTACCTCCTACTAGTATGGACCACACCTACCTAATAACGTACGACTACTAATTTGGACAACAAGACAATGCACTCCTACCTCCTACCAATATGGATGCACACCTACCTACTAACCTACGACTACTAATATGGACAACAAGACAATGCACTCCTACTAGTACGGACGCACGCCTACCTACTAACCTACGACTACTAACATGGACAACAAGACAATGCACTCCTAACTCCTACTAGTACGGACGCACGCCTACCTACTAACCTACGACTACTAACATGGACAACAAGACAGTGCACTCCTAACACTTACTAGTATGGATGCACACCTACCTACTAACCTACGTCTACTAATTTGGACAACAAGACAATGCACTACTACCTCCTACTAGTATGGACACATTCCTACCTATTAACCTTCTATCCTAATCCGTGTCCTTACTAAGCTGAAACTAACAGGGTTGTAGCAAAAACAAACAAGAACATCAAAAACCAACAAAATCAAGAATCCATAAATGAAAAGGGGTGTTAGAAACAACCAACCTGAAGTGCCTGAACCCATTCTTTTCTATCAATATGATCAGAAAGTGCTTCAGTAACAGTATTAACCCAAGCTTTAGCATTACTTTTTCTATCCAATTTCTTCTTAATATTCTTTATAGGTGTCCTCTTCTTACTCTTATCTTGTTCAGTCAATCCTGGATATTCACCTTCTTTCCAATGCTTTTTCTTCTTCGGAAATGCCACTGAAGAAGAAGAATGACAACAAGTCACGGCGGCGCGTGGCTGCCGGAAACTGAATAGACGGCGCGTGGCTGCCGGAAGTAGAGGAGAGAGGAAGATTGAAGATGGAGAAGATAAAGAAATGGAATTGGTTGCCATTTTGGAAACGAAAAAAAAATTGAAAATTTTGTTTTTAGAATGAATATATAGTGACAAGTAAATTATAAGGTATTGTAAATAAGATTTATTCATTTTTTATTTATTTAGTTTTTAATTTGGTCTCGAAAATCTTTTTATATTACAATTGAAATCCGAGACTTCTGAGTGAGGGAGTGACATATATTTCTATTTGAAAAGAAAAAGATATATGGAGAAATAGAGAGGTTCATTCTAATAAATCCAGATTCTACTTAAAATAAAGAATATCCACGTAGTTTGAAAAAAAGGGAATATAACGAAATAAAGTGAATTAAAAAGTATTATGATATATAAAGGAACGAATAGTATGAAAAGAAACTAATGCAATACTCGAAGCATAAAGCAATTACGACAATAATGTTAATACCATTACCACCGATAGAAAAGAAGGTTCAAGTACAATCACTAAGTGTGTTCCACGGAAAAGTGAGAGAACGTTCAACTACCAACTAATTTTGCATCCTAATCTACGACCTACAACTCTCTTATTTAAGGTAATGTCCTCGATAAGCTCACGATGGTCATGAGTTCTCTAATTACATCCTCACAATACTTCTTTACTGTGTCTCTACCACTGCTTTATAAATAGACTAATACGATCTATTTCTATTTCTAAAGGGTAAAATAGTCTCGTGGATCCTTGTACTTGTCCTGATTTGTAAAGTAGACATTCTACTTACCTTTTTTGTCATTTGGACCCTTTAATCTATTTAAAACGATTTTTTTGAACCCTTTTTGCATACGTGGCATTAACTTAATGATTTGGCAAAACGCGTATAAAACATGCACGTTTCAGCGTGTGAAGCCAATTATTTTGATCAATTTCTTTTAGATTATTGAATTTTTTTAAAAAATTATTGATGGGAGGGGGAGGGGGGTTAACAATTTTTCTTTTTAAAAATATTATATATATATATATTAAATATTTAATTTTTCTATGCATCATTGAAAAATGACATGACATGTCACGTGTCAGCGAGTGTGTTACACTCATATTAGCTGGTTGAAAAAAGATTTAAAATATTATGTTTTAATGGGTAAAGCGTTTAAAATATTTTAGTTCGACGAGTTAAAAAATTCAGATGACAAAAGTGTAAGTAGAAGTGTCTACTTTACAAATTAGAACAAGTATAAAAATCCACCAGACCATTTTGCCTTTCTAAAAATTTGGTTAATATCTCAAATATCTAAAACAAGATATTTTTCTAAACAAAAATAAATACTTTTTGACTTATTAGGTTCTCAATAAAAAAGACATACTAGTATAAAATAATGGAAAGTGTTATTCCATTCCATATAGTAGAGAAAAATGTGTAGAAACACTTCACATCATGTGTGTCAATGCAAGTGCGTGTATAGAAAGAACAAGTCAAAAGGCCAAAAGGGCCAAACAGCTGTTCTTTCATCCACACTCTTTTTTCATTCTATTATTCTTTTCGTTCAGTTTTACTTCGTTCAGTTTTACTTGACGCGTTTCGCTTTTTGAGAATTAAGCTACATAAACTTTAACTAATGTTTTGAAATATATTTTTCATCTTGAAAGAAAGTCGTAGAGTAACTGGTGAAGTTATTGTCATGTGATCGAAAGGTTACGAATTCAAGCCTTGAAAATCTTTATAGTCGGACGCTTCTCCAAACTTTGAACATAGTGCGTGTACCGGACTGACCTTTTTATTTTTTTTCATCTTATTATTTAGTATAAGAAAACCTGCAATACTTATCCTCCCTCTATTTCAATTTGATTGTCCTGTTTTAACTTAGCACGAAATTTGAAAAAATAAAAAGACATGTAAATCTTATATTTATCAAAATGTTCTTTAATCTTGAAGTCTTGAACGTTTAACGTGAAAAGTTGAAAATTAGAGAAAAGGGCAAAGAGCATCCTGGTGAACTGAAACTTTCGCTATGCGTGAAATCTGAAAAAAAGGACCGGATCACAAAGATTGGTTGTAAACGACACCCTTATCATACGTTTCTACAAGAGATCAATCGACGCTCTTATCATACATTTCTACAAAAGGTTGATTTAAAAATAAAGAGATGTCAATAAAAAGAAGACATTATTTTTAAACGAACTAAGAAAATTACTACAAATAAAATTGACACAAGGAAATTAGTAGTAATATTTATACAGTTATTAAATATCTAAATTTTAAATTTAATATAATTCAATAAAGGGACCATGAAGTAACCGTTAAAGTTGCTTCATATGACCAGAAGGTCGCGGATTCAATTGATGAAAATAACTTCTTGCAGAAATGTAATATGAACCTGCGTACAATAGACCCTTATAGTTCGATACTTTTCCAAATTCTATACTGTACATAACAGTTTATACGTTAATTTACTAAATTGAAATAAATATTTTTTTTTTTAATAAGTAAACTAAAAGACTGTCTGAAACTTTGACAAGTAAACTGAGCTGAATGACTATTTATGACTAATAAATCCTCCCAAAATAATAGTAATTTTTCTCTTTGGGTATTGATTTGGATTTTTTGATTATTCTCTCTGGCAGTTCACAGATCAAAAATCCCATACACACACTTTCAAGAAAGTTACATCGACTGCAAAATCTTGTAAGAACTTTCTATTTTAAGAAACCCCCTTTTGTACTTTTTTGGAAATCTGAGATTGTTATGTGTTATGCTGATTTTGTGCTATTTTGTGTTAATATTAATCTTGGGGTTCTTGTAATTTTTCATTTTTGTGGAAAAAAGAGCAACCCCAGTTAAGGAGATTGTATCTTTTTTCAGTTACCAGTTTCAAGAAAAGAAAAAGATTGTTCTTTTGTTTGTTTGTTTGTTTGTTTTTTCAAGATTATTTGTACTTTTGCTGGTGGGAGGTGTCAGGTTTCCTGTGGATTCAGTCGAGGTGCGCGAAAGCTGGCTCAGACACCACGGTATCCCAGTAAAAGGATTATTTGCACTGTGTGTGTTGTTGTTGTTTTGACTATGTGGATATTATAATGTTTCTTGTTTTTGCTAAATGTCACTCTTTTGTGATTTCCCTCTGTCAGTTTGATGTCATTGGATTGTATTGTAGCTTTGTTGTGGATCAATAAGAATCTGGAAATGATTTTTTTTTTTGTCCTTTGTTGTTGTTGTTATACTGCTGATTAATGGGACTGTTTCCTTGTTTATTTACACTTTGTAAGTTGCAACTGTTTTGAGTAGTCGTATTCTTAAGAATATGCTTTGTTCTGGATCATCCGCACTTTGTCGGAATACACTGGGTGTGTTGTTCTTGTTGCTTTGTTCTGGATCATATTGGCAACAGGCACTCTGTCTCTGCGAGGTAGAGTTAAGGTCTGTGTACACACTACCCTCCGCAGACCCCAGTTGTGGGATTACATTGGGTATGTTGTTGTTGTTGTTGCTTTGTTCTGATCAATATGAGTCTGGATATGATTGGTTTTTGTTTCTTTGTTGTTGTTATACTGCTGACTAATGGGGCTGCTTCCTTGTTTTTGAGAGACTTTTTATAATTCTTTAACTGTTTTTGAGTCTTCGTATTTTCTGGAATTTTTGTTGAAAGAACTATGAGCTGCATCAGCTGTTGTGAGGATGATGCAACCCCAGTTTAAAAGTGTTATAAACGGATAGAAATAAGCAATAACACAAGCAAAAGAAAAACAAGAAGAACACATAGATTTATGTGGAAACCCCTAACGGGAAAAACCACGGGCAGAGGCACAGAAAATTCACTATGAAGGAGAGGAATACAAGGTGGAGACAATAGTCTCAATTACGTGTATATAAAACTACCTGAAACAGCCCACTAAACGCACTTATATAATACATGCATACAAATAAATCCTAAGCCCAAAAACATACAGTGCCCGATCCCTCCACTACCACCAGTCCACCACAGACCCCCACAAAAAATCACAAACATGGGTCGCACCGCAAACTTTTCAGGGCCGGATCAACAAAATTTGGGTCACAAACTCTAACAAAAAACTTGCATCTTTTTTTTTTTTTCCAAGATTTTTTCGACTATGTAAATATTATAATGTTTGTGAGTTTGATGTCATCAGCTTGTACTGCAGCTTTGTTCTGAATCGATTAGATTATGGAAATGATTGTTTTTGGTTTCTTTGTTATTGTTATATTGCTGAATCATGGGGTTGTTTCCTTGTTCTGAGACACATTTTATAATTTTAAAACTTCTTGCGTTGTTGTATTTTCTAGAATTTGTTGAAAGAACTATGAGCTGCTTCAGTTGTTGTGAGGATGATGATATGAACAGAGCTTCTGATAACGGGCCATTCATGGCACACAATTCAGCAGGTTAGTTTCCTCCTTGTACCGGGTATTATTTCGGTTCTCGTTTTCTTTTTCTTGGGAATGGATCCAAATAGAGCTGAATGGGTATAGGCGATTGATATGGCTAATTGACTTGTTTGTGGTTGAGGCATAGTAGTAATTGTTGTTTTGTTAGTTTTGGGTAAGGGAAAGCTTAGAGAAGTGGAATTTGATTTCAAGACTACTAGGCTTATGGTGAATACTTGAGCATTCCGGATGGATTTTGTTGTTGAAATGGGAAAAAATTCTTGAAACTCCTAACTTGGGTATCAGTAAATCGGAAGCTCAAAAACTTATCATGCTTGTATTTTATGTTTGGCATAATAAATAAATAGACACTCAAACATGGTTATCATCTGGCAAGTAAACACTTCATCTTTGAGAATGCACGTCAAGACATGACACCTCAACTGACAACTAAACACTCCAACTTGTCTCCAATGTGTCTCATGGACACCCGACGCTGACGTGACACATCAATTATGGAGGTTTCTAGACTATAGAATCTAGATTATCATTTTGTAAGTTGGAGTGTTCAACTTTCACAGTGGAGATGAGTTGAGGTGTCTAGATGTGCACTCTCAATGTTGGAGTGCTTAGCCAAGTTTGAGCATCTGTTTATTTGTTATACCTTGATGTCTTCGTGGCCAGCTCCAGTTGTAGCCTTGAAAAATGATAAATGATTAAGTGAAAGTTCACGTCTTTCGTTGATTGCTTTTGGTTTAACCTATCATTTTAGACCATTTTCTTCATGTAATGTCATGGAACGTTTGTTTATTCATTAATTTGTGATTTCAATCCTACTTTTTTATAGGCAACAATGGAGGTCTGCATGCCACAGAAAGTGCACAAAAAGAGCCACAGACTGTGAATATCCAGCCCATTGCTGTTCCTTCCATCGCTGTTGATGAGTTAAAGGACATCACTGACAACTTTGGTTCGAAAGCTTTGATTGGCGAGGGATCATATGGAAGGGTATACCATGGTGTCCTGAAAAGTGGACGTGCTGCAGCCATTAAAAAATTAGACTCTAGTAAGCAGCCTGATCGAGAGTTTTTAGCACAGGTTAGCTCCGCCCTATTATCGTTCAACTGACTGTTATATTGCACATAACCTTTATTACCTTGCTGCATGTAATTGCAGGTCTCAATGGTCTCAAGACTAAAGGATGAAAATGTGGTTGAATTGCTCGGCTATTGTGTGGATGGCGGTTTTCGTGTGCTGGCCTATGAGTATGCCCCGAATGGATCTCTTCATGACATTCTTCACGGTATGAGAACTATGCTATGGTCCCAACTGGAACCAAGTCTTAATCCTATCCTTCTCATTAGTACTAAACCTGTAGAGTGATCCATAATTCTTTGTGCATTTGGTTCCTCCAGCCATGATGAGTCAAATTTTAGCAAATCTAAAGAACTCGTCTCCGTAGCTTGTGTTCGGAAATTATTGTTATTCAATCCAACTATGTCAAAGTACATTTCAGGCTCCACTTTAAGAACTTCACTAATGCACTATGCAGTAAATGGCCCCTTAACTAATGGTCAGCACATGCTTCATCCCAAATTCTGAAGTTCCTCTCTAACGCATTCTTTGGCATGAAAAATGCCATAACTAAGCATAAGTCTCCGCCTATTTCATACGACCTTTCTTATTAAACAAAAAAAAAAGAGAACAAACCCAGTATATTCCCACATAGTGGGGTCTGGGGAGGGTAGAATGTACGCAGTACCTCCGAAGAAGTAGAGAGGTTGTTTCCGATAGACCCCCGACTCAAGACACAGGAGCGTAGACATACGTACGACCTTTCTTATTAAGAACCGATGAAATTCTTTTTCTTCTTTTCACTTTTTTGCTGTATATAATTCTCTCTGGAAATTATTCTCCATCTCAATCCCATTTAACATGGTTTGAGTAAACACTCAAAATTCAGAAATTTAGTCAGATTTGGTAACCTATTGATGGTAATATTAAAAAAGTACTTTGAAGTTGTTAGAAAGTTGATTTAAGTGGAAAAGTACGTCTAATGCTTTCAATTGGTAAATCAGATCGATCAAAGTCCGAGAGTTGTATAAAATGCTATGACTTGTAGGTTTGTGTACATTCGGGGCCTCACAGAATGGAAAGTATACGCTAAATTTGGATTAAACTATACAAGTTACCTAAAGCTAGAATTTTAGAATATTGCACCGCAAGATATTTATTCCGGTGATATTGCACACAGAAAATCCCATAAGGGCTTTTGATCCCTGATTTCATTTCTAGCCCATGTCATTACTGTTATGCAAAGGGAAAATTTATTCATTTATTAACATGTGTGTCCATTAAACATTTAGTGTATATGCGCCAGGATTTTATTTAGGTCCTTGTTCATTTCATCTGTATTTCGCTATTTTCTGGTATGATTATGGATGTCTATTTTCTTCTGTATGTATGGCCAATTTGACAGAAGAGAATTGGAACTTACGGTTGATGTTCATTTTCTCTGGGCATGGCTAATCATGCTTCTTTTACAACCTCTTTTAATAACTCTTGATGGTGGTAGTCTCAGCAAGTAAATGTGCCACGTGTATCACGGCTACTGCTAAAATACCGTCATGGGCGCCTATTTATGAGGATGGGCAAAGATTACGGCAAACTTAGAGTGCTAGGACTGAGAATTATATTTTTGGCTGCTATGTTCAGTTTTTCTGTAACATATTTTGTTATTTGCTGCAAAATGCATAATATTTCAGTTTGTGACTGCAGGAAGAAAAGGTGTGAAAGGTGCACAGCCAGGACCAGTATTATCATGGGTTCAACGAGTTAAAATTGCAGTTGGGGCTGCAAAAGGACTGGAATACTTGCATGAAAAAGCGCAGCCTCATATCATTCATCGTGATATTAAGTCTAGCAACATTTTACTCTTTGATGATGATGTTGCTAAGATAGCAGATTTTGATTTATCAAATCAGGCCCCTGATATGGCAGCACGTCTTCATTCCACGCGTGTTCTTGGGACCTTTGGTTATCATGCACCAGAGTGAGTACAAATAAGCAACATGCTTTGTTAACATATTATTAGTTGATCTTCACCATGCCTAATCTAATATTCAACTGAAAGTAATGTTAGGCGTTTAGCTCATATTTCCGAAGTCAGACCCAAGTATAGTTCACTTTTCTGTTGATGACCGACCCCACCATCACTTTTGAATTGCAGATATGCAATGACTGGTCAGTTGAGTTCAAAGAGTGATGTTTATAGCTTTGGCGTTGTGCTCCTGGAACTACTTACTGGCCGTAAACCTGTTGATCATACATTGCCACGTGGGCAACAGAGTCTTGTAACTTGGGTATAGCCTTCTAGATTCTCATATACTTTATCTAATACGCCATTATTGGGCAATTCTTTTGATTTGTAATCGATGTTATTATACACTCTTGTAAACAGGCAACCCCAAGACTTAGTGAAGATAAAGTGAAGCAGTGTGTTGATGCTAGATTAAATACAGATTACCCTCCAAAGGCAATCGCAAAGGTACGTGGACCCAAAACGAAAATTTTTCTTTCCTGATGAAATTAGATTCCATTTTCTCTTATCTGCCTTGAAAACAGATGGCTGCAGTTGCTGCCTTGTGCGTACAATATGAAGCTGACTTCCGGCCAAACATGAGCATTGTAGTAAAGGCTCTTCAGCCTCTGTTGCCTCGGCCTGTACCAAGTTAAACATCAAGCTTGTGAATTTTCTCTGTACCCCAGCCTTTACGTTATGAAATGAGACAAAAATGAGATTGACATTGGTACGAGTCAGGAGGATCGTGATACTGATGGTCGGTCACCTGGACAACTACTGCACAACAATGTCGCCAGTGTCCCCCTTTTTTATCTTTCTGTCGATTGAATGCCAATTAAATATTGTATATTCGCTGTAATGGAAATGACTTTACATATTAATTTTCATGGATTTGTATTGAGATTTTGAAATTCCACCAAGCCACTAGGCTGTAAAAGTTGTAGTTTGGCTTTGGCCTTTCCATCAGCAAGGTTCTTATTGCTGAATTAAGTCACAACTATTTTTCAGATTGATTCAATATGTACTATAGTTTGTTCCTATGTGTTCCTTCTTCAACTGCATTTTAGTTTCTTGAGAAGCCAATTATAGTCTATCTGTGCTGAGATTATACTTATCGTGCAACTTGCAACGATGTTTGGTATGAAAAATCGATGAAAAAGGGATGGATGGTCTCCTTACATGGACTTGTGCAATCCTCCTTTCACGAGCAAGCTTTTGGGGTTGAGTTATTAATTGTTTTACCGTGGTATAAAAGTCGGGCCCCTAGATCAAATTACTCATGCACAAGATATCCAGCCTGGGGCCCGGGAGTGGATCTGGATGGAAATCGACAAGCGGCCCTTCGGGGATTGTGGAGCGGATGTGTGTGGTTTGGTGGAGCCGCCTGGGCCGTTTTGGTGATTAAACGGGCAAAACGGAGGAACGGGCCATTTTTGACCGTTTTCGGTGAGTTTTAGCCCACAATTCGGTGGGTGGGCCTTGGGCGCAGCTGTGGATTTGGGCTAAAATAGACGGGCGATCCCTCAGGGATCTGTGGAGCGGATGTGTGTGGTTCGGCAGGGCCGCTTGGGCATTTTGGTGGTCAAACGAACGAAACGGGGCAAATTGGCCATTTTTCAGTGGGTGTTAGCCCACGGTTCAATGGGTGGCCTTGGGGCTCGGTAGTGGATCTGGGCTGAAATCAACAAACGGCTCCCCGAGAGGCTGTGGAGCGGATGTGTGGGGTCCAGCGGGGCCATCTAGGCCATCTTGGTGGTCAAACGGGGCAAATGGGCCATTTTTGGTGGGAGTTAAGCCCACTGTTCAGTGGGTGGACCGAGGACCCGACAGTGGATCTAGGCGAAAATCGACGGGCGGCCCCCCGTAGACGGGGGAGCAGATGTGTGTGGTCCAGTGGGGCTGCCCGAGCCATTTTGATGGTCAAACGGGTGAAACGGGGCGAACGGTTTTCTTCATACAATATCATCAAGTGCTAAAGTTATTACAGCCCAAGAAAATAGAACAAAAGCTAATGGTTTTCTTCATACAATATCACAAAATGAAACTTTACATCCCTGTTGCTTAAAGGGCATGTAAACTATCTATACATACCATTTCTGTAGATAAAACATAGTCAAAATGAAGAAGTTATATATACTAACTCAATGACTCTGACTTTCATACACACAAAAATGATTCTCTCAAACACTTACTAGTAAAATATGTATATATATATGTGTATATATGGCTCCTTTATGTGTCACTCCAATCATTTCAGCTCATTGCAACTTTCAGATTCATCAATCTGGAGATAGCCCCTATGCTTTTGTAGTTTAAATCTTATGCATTTGTTCGGTGATCGCTTCTAGCTTTCGTCATCAAAATTGGCCTATCGCTGCTATCCGTGTTAGACTTCCGATTATGTGATTTTGTTAGTTCTGCACCTGCCTGATTCTTTCTCCGTCTTCGTCCCTAGAAGATCAACAAGGTAAGAGATTAAGATCTGGATGATTATTACATAACTTTCTAACCGAAGATCTTTGGTTAGTATATCACCTCTCGTGGTATCGGATATTCTTCAGATTCGAGCATTCTAACAACTTGACTCATTGTTGGCCTCTTATCAGAATCTGGATCAAGACATCTTAAAGTCGTCAATAGAGCTCGTTTAAGGGCGGCTGTGGAAGGCCTTGTCTCGATTGTTGGATCAACTACTTCTTCTGCGCGTTTGCTGCCAACCATCATCTTGAGCCAGTCAACAAGATTCACCTGTACAACAAACAAGAGGCATATCAGCAGAACAGCTACTATGTGGGAAGTCGAGATTTGTTCAAAAGAAAGCACTTTTATCAATGATGAAGTTCAACAAAATTGGAATCTCGTGCGTCTAAGGACGGCTTAATGGTCGATGAAGTTGATAAAAAACATGGGAGATCAATGTCCAAATCCCAAGAGATGAAAAAACTAGGTGATGTCTTCCCATCTGCGTAAGCATTGACAGACACTTGGTACCTTAGCTGGAGGAAGCTAGCAGGTATGGTGGACTAGTCGAGGTGCGTGCAAGCAGTGGCAGAATCGGAGCAGGGTGACCATAATCTAGCTTTCATACTCCTTTACAGTATAATAACATTGGAAGAGCATACCTCAGGAGCAGGACGACCGTAATCCACGGGATCTCTTCCAGTGATGGCTTCCAGAAGCACAACACCGAAGCTGTACACATCGCTCTTTTCATTCAGGAGACCACTATTTGCATACTCGGGGGCGACATATCTGTTGTGAGGAATAGGCAAAACATAGAGAGGAATTCAGTGATGACTAAAAAGGGGTACGTGACTAACCACTGATACCTTCAAGGCGTAGAAAAAGAGAATAAGCTTAATCCAAGATAGCTCTATAAATGTACTTACCCAAAGGTGCCCATAACTCTGGTCGTAATGTGACTCTTCCCTGCACCAAGCAACTTGGCCAGGCCAAAATCAGAAATTTTCGCGTTGAAGTCATCATCGATCAATATGTTGCTTGACTTGATGTCACGATGCACCACCTTGGGCTCAATTGCCTCATGTAAATACGCAAGACTACAAGTGTAAAAAACATTTATAAGAGAACTAAAGAATAGTATGAGATAGTGCATGCAAAGTTGAAAATAAGAGAAAACTCACGCTTTAGCAGTGCCCAGGAGAATCTTCATCCGGGCTTCCCATGTAAGGTAACCGTGATGTTGCATAGCTCCATGTAGCCACTGCTCTAAATTCCCATTGTTTACGCACTCATAAACCAGTAACCTAAAACAAGGATCACCATACAAAGTGATGTCTGAAGTAAGTTCTGAAGCCGTAAAAATCAGTTCTTTATCTATGGTACAGCTGACAATACTAAAAAATTATCTCCACTTATTGACACAAGCTTAAAATGAAGGGGAGCCTTGGAGTAACTGGTAAAGTTGCTGTCATGTGACCAGGAGGTCACGGGTTCATGCCTTGGAAACAGCCTCTGGCAGAAATGCAAAGTAAGGCTGCGTACGATACACCCTTGTGGTGGGGCCCTACCCCGGACACCGCGCATAGCGGTAGCTTTAGTGCACCGGCTGCCCTTTTTTATTGACACAAGCTAAAATATGTCCGTAAGCAACGACAAGAGAAGTGTAGTAGAAGCCATTCTCCTTTCAAATTTGTACTAAGAAAGTAAGCCTAACTAGCAAATGTCGAATCTCGCATATTTGCCAAAATAAAAGAATATAAGCCAACATCAGCAGCCAGACACGATGGTGGAACATCATATTTCCTTTTCGTTATCACATGAAAAACTCATCCTTTCCTTTTAGTTTCCGAAACTGGGAGATGACGGTTGAATCTCAAGTTTCAACAAAAAAAGTACAGCTACACTGTTAGATAGTAAGTTATTGCTTCCTATACGATGTAATGCAGAGAGATAAACGAGATTAAAAAATGTGTACCTGTGGGTTCCTTCAATACAGTAGCCCAAAAGTCTAACCAAATTTTTATGTCGGACATGACCGATGGCCTCAACTTCCACTTGAAATTCTTTCTCTGCTTGTCCTCTACAAATGTAAGACCCGATATGTCAAACAATTTCTATTGATGCAAGTGAGGAGACTAACTATTGATGGAATAATATAATCTTATCGGAACTTACAAATTGTTCAATAGCTTTTTAACAGCAACTTCAGTTCCGTTAATCAGCTTTCCCCGGTAAACAATGCCATAACCACCCTCTCCAATGACATTATCCTTAGAGAACTTGTTCGTTGCAGTTTCAAGGTCCCTCAGAGTAAACCAATGGCCCCAACCAAGGTGAGAGAATTCAGGCAAACCAGAGAGAGGAGATGGGACATTATTTTGATGTACTGTTCCGGTAACTCCCTTGTCCCCCGACTCAAATGTTCCGTCTTTGTCTAAATAGGTAAACGAGTCTGATTGACTGTTAACGTCAAAATCTTTCATCTTTTCAATATTTGAATGTGCCAAAAGCTTATCCGAATCTTTCTCACAGTATGTATCCTGAAATGCGAGGGGATTCCTATAGTGGCTCCCGTAGTTGCTTGCTGAATTTTGATCAACTCTTATTTCTTTGCACACCGAAGGAATTTTGCTTATCGGTAGTGTATCATGAGACTTTCTTGATTTCTTATGCGAAAAACAATACGACAGCAGCAAAAGAATTACCACAATAAATAGTCCAACAAATATGGCTAATAAAACCCACACCTTGAGATGAAATATATGGGTTTTCTTGGACAGTTGGAAATTAAGGTCGGACGCCATCTTAGTGAAACCTGCAAAATTGAAGATATGAAAATCAAAAAAACAAAAACGAGAGGAGGGAAATAGAGATCGGTCAATCAACTATGTCTCAATCCAGAATTAGTCGAGATCATAGATGTATCCTCTGTATCTATTCCAGTATATAGAGGATTCACCATAGTCAGGATTATTTTTACACCGACAACAATAAGCCACATCGGGTTTGGAACTGGCATTTTGCAAGCACAGGCAGGCAGAGTTATGAGCGGAAAAAAAAAGACATGACACTAATTCCATTTCGGAAGCAGAAAGAATATTATAAC
>NC_061122.1:230736131-230809934 GCF_002878395.1 Capsicum annuum | reverse complement strand
TTTCAATGCTAAATCAACTGTTCAAACTCACAGAAACACATAAAAATGTGCAAAAGATTCAAACTTTTAACTGTCCAAGCTCAGAGAAACACACAAAAATGTACAAAAGATTCAAATTTTCAACGCTAAATCACCTGTTCAAACTCACAGAAACACACAAAAATGTACAAAAGGTTCAAACTTTTAACTGTCCAAGCTCACAGAAAAACACAAAAATGTACAAAAGATTCAAACTTTCAATGCTAAATCAAATGCTCAAGCTCAAAATACCACATAAACATACAAAAGATTCAAACTTCCAATGCTAAAGATTCATCTTTACCTCTATATGATGAGATCCCACAAGTAAAAGTAAGCCTCCAACAACACAATGAATAAAAATCCAATCCTCAGATCTCTTATACTCCTAAAACCCCATTAAGGAAATGAATCCATTTCAAATCAAAGAATCCCATTACTCAAAAAATGTATATAGAGATATGCACAAATCCCAAGAACAAAAAATAAAAATAGAGAGGGACCCTATAGACACCTTCTGGCTTCTTTAATTGAAAACATATAACAAAAGGAAACCTTCCTTTGAAGTAAAAGGCAATATCTCTAACAAAGAAACATGAAATCTTGAAATGGAAATGTGGGGTTGTGGTTGTTATTATCAGTGTTTGGTAGTGCCTTACAATACAGTAAAATAGAAGCATGAAAAAAAAAGGTTGGCCTTTTTTAGCTTTCAAAATGATACTGAAATTGAGTCTACTAATGAATATGATTGATTATCAAGAATCAAGAATATAGTATACTCGTCAACACTAATAAATAAAGTACTACTAGTATTCAAGAAAGTAATAAATTGGTAACCAGACTTGTAAGTACACTGCAATGCAGCTTCCTGTCTCTTGGGGGATATATATATATACTACTCTCCGTTTAAAAAAAATGATTACTTTCCTTTTGAGTTTATTTAAAAAAAATTACTTCTTTCCCTTTTTGTCAAAACGTTAATTTCAACTTTCCACATTTTTTACTATAAGATTAAAACGCATTTTGGTTCATTTGACACAATTTTAATTTAAGGTTACAAGATTCAAAAGTTTCTTTATTTTCTTAAACTTTGTGTCAAGTCAAAGTAGGTTATTCTTTACTATAATTATATTTTCTCCGTTTCTATTTGTTTATTTTACTTTAAGAAAATACTTTATTACCACCTTGAACTGTACACGAAAAGACTGAGACACATCCGAACTTTAGGAGTGTCCTATTACCCTGACTAATTAAAACCGTATTTTTGACAAACTTAGTGTCTACGTGGCACATGCGTGGCATATACATGTCACAACACACTGAAGGGTCCATGTAGACACACGTTTGTGCCACGTCTGTGCCAGGTAGGCACTAACATTGTTAAAGATATGATTTTAATTAGTCTAGGGGTAATAGGATCTCCTAAAGTTCGAATGAGTTTCCGTCTTTTCGCGTATAGTTCAAGATGGTAATAGAACATTTTTCCTTTTTTATCCATTTAAAAAACATCAATTCAAACTCTTAGGGGTCGTTTGGTGTGAGGTATAAAGATAAGTAGTCTCGGAATAAAATAAAGGATTATTTTATTCCATTTTTTATTTGAGGTATTAGTAAATATCGGGATAACTTATCCCATCATTTACACCATAGCGATGGAATAAGTTATCCCATATGCATGGTATTACCCGGGATAACTATTTTCAACCAAACGACCCCTTAAAACATATTAATAGTGATTTTCTTGTTAGCTCGTCTATGGTAGAAATGCAAGGTAAAAACAACAAATACTGGTAAAAACTTACACGCACCTGACGTTGTTCTTTATCATGGTTAAGTAATTAAATTTAGTAAAATACATGTTAATTAATCACGGTTAAGTAACATGAACTCTAAATTCAAACACATGACATGCATATATTGGCTTGATGTATACACCGGGTGCATGTAAGTTTTGTGGGACCCTTACCTTGTGCATAGCGAAACCATTAATGCATCAAACTGTCTTTTAGCTTCGTGTCTGAATATATATTGACTCGTCTAATTTAAATATATGACATATAACTTAGCGTTCATATTAAAAATAGTTATTTTAGTTTACTTATTCAATTTATGAAATGAAGAGGATTTTTTTTAGTGTATTGTTCTATTTTTACCTTAGTTTGAAATAATTACGCATCCAAATCAGTATTAATAATGTTAATTTAGTAAAATGCAACTCTAATTTTCTTATGGAATACGTCAAGTCAACATTGGCCAAGTAATATTAAACAAAGGACGTAATAACTTTTTACGTGACATAGTTAAAATCACAAAATTTAAAACTATTTTGAAATATATTACTATGTATCTTTAGTTTAAAATTATAAAATTCAAATATTTTTTTTATGTTAAATTAAAATCAGATAAATAAATTAAAACGGAGAGAGTAATTTACTATATATAATAAGTGGCAACTATAAGTTATTTAAGCATTAAAAAATTATAATATTAAATAAAAATATAAAATAATCGACATGCCTACTTGTGTTGCCTGCTTCAGCTGCTTCAATCGTAATTTTACTATATTACCCTAAATTAATTACTATAACTTATTTAATTATTAAAAAATTTATAATATTTAATAAAAAATATAAATTTTTTAAGTATTAAAAAAATTATAATATTTAATAAAAAATATAAATTTTTTAAAAAATAACTTTTGATTTTTTAAATTAACTTGATGTGTTATATGATGCCTATTTATACTTTTTTCAAAAGTATTTTTATCTTAATTTTATTATATCACTTCTAATTAGTTATTATAAGTCATTTAAGACATGAGTTCTTCGATGCTTCAATCGTGATTTTATTATATCACCCCTAATTAATTATTATGATCGCATTAGAAAATTAATAATATTTCATAAAATAGACACAAAATGGTATGTCAACATTTGATTGGATATCGAAATTATATTACTGCCACATAAGTTAGCTTTTGAAATTATATCAGTGTCACTTAAATTGAAATAGAAGAAATAGAATTATAAATCACAATAATTAAAAATTAAAATTATTTTAATAATTAATTATCTAAATTATATTTGTGTCATATAAATTGAGATTAAAAGAATAACATATATTGGGTCCGTGTCTGGTATAATTAATAATTGGCTAGTGAGTCAAACATAAAATAAAGGAAAAGAGGGTTAGTGGGTATTAATAATTAAAAGATTAAAATTAGTGGTAATGAAGAGTGGAAGGGGACAGGCAATGATGCAATTTAAATGAGCAATTTATTAACACAAATTATTATTATAAGGAATAATTATAATCTTGGTCCCCAATTATTGTTTAATTTTGGCTTTGGTCTTTATAATATTAAGCTAAGTACATTTAATCTTTAACTACTCCCTTCGTTTCGTTTTAATTAGCATTTTTGCTAAAAATATTTATTTCAATTTAGTTGTTTCATTTATAAAATCAACGAAATTTTATTATATTCTTCCAATATTACCTTTATCATTAGATAAATATATAAAGTATATATACTCAAATTTATATTTTTAAAGTTAATTATTAAGGCTAATTTGATAAAAATAAAGTCTTAATAAATATTTTCTTAATGAGAATGTCTAGTCAATAAAGACCAATTATTTTGAAATGGAAAGAGTAGTTAATACTAAGGGTAGAATTAGAAAAGAAAAAATATAACAAAATTATATTGATTTCATAAAATAGACAAGTAATAAAATTAATTATTTTAGAATAGTGTCATATAAAATGAAACGGAGAGTAGTATTTTTTTGATGAGACATGTAAAATAAAAACTTAACAAATATTTTGATATGGAGAAAGTAGAGTTAACTGCATTATAAATAGGTACAATTTCTGCTTAAGAGTCAAATGATATGATTTTTAATTAATATTTTATGATGTAATTTTTTTAATATTTTATATTTAGTTTTTACATATCTAAATTTAGTTTTGAAATATCTAACTAATCTAATTTAACTTAGATTCGAATAATGATTTAAAAAAAATATAAAAATTATTTTGAAACGGAGGAAGTAGGACTTAACTATGATCACTTTATTAATGATTTTGATTGTTTAAATCAAGTCAAAAAGAAAAAAATATATATATGACTTGGACGGTTAGTTGAATGTCTTTTTATTTTATTTTTTCAAATTAAAAGTTTTGACGGTGTCAATTTATTTATGTTTTTCTCCATTCCCTCCAATTCCTTTAAAAGAAAAAAATTAATAATCATATACTCCCTTCTTCGTATTTTACGTGTCTCAAATTTCCTTATTTAATTTCTCATTTTACTTGTTATTTTTCATTAATAAAGATAAGATAATATTTTTACCCTTAGTATTAATTATTTTTTCTTCAAATTAAAATGTAAACATCATTTAATAGGGGTACTATGATAAAATAGTCATGTCATGTGAAATATAAATTGAAACGAGTAAAATGAGACGGAGTGAGTATGTTTTTTTAGAGTAGTAAGGATAAATATCTTTTTTAAAGAAAACTATCAAATTCATGAAACTAAGAATATTGTTTATCTTGTAGCGTCTCTCAAAATTTCGATCTAAATTTGACACTTTAACCATGCTAACAAAAATATATATATAAATATTATTGTGCCAACGATAACAACTGATTAATGAATTGAGCGAATACGATTGGAAATACATTTATTACTTTATGTTATAAAAATTACTGTATGTTGAAATACATTTCGGCTACTGTCGGCGTTTTAAGGTGGAGGAAATCTGTAAGGCTATTCGCAAGATGCGAAGGGGCAGGGCGACGGGGCCCGATGAGATTCCGATGGATTTTTGGAAGTTTGATAGCGGAGTAGGGTTGAGGTGGCTAACCCATTTGTTTAACAACATTTTCAAGACCGCTAAGATGCCTGAGGCGTGGAGATGGAGCACGATGATCCCTTTATATAAGAACAAAGGGGACATTCAGAGTTGCAACAACTACCGTGGTATTAAGTTGTTGAGTCACATGATGAAGATTTGGGAAAGAGTGCTGGAACAGAGGTTGGGGAAGATAGTGCCTATTTCAGAGAATCAATTTTGGTTTATGCCTGGTTGTTCAAGACTGAGGCAATTCACCTAGTGCGGAAGCTGGTAGAACAATATAGAGAGAGGAAGAGGGATCTGCACATGGTGTTTATCGACTTGAAAAAGGCGTATGACAAGGTCCCTAGGGAGGTTCTTTGGAGATACTTGGAGGCGAGAGGGATCCCAGTGGCGTACATTCGTTCAATTAAGAACATGTATGAGGGGGCGAAGACTCGGGTACGGACGGTGGGAGGGGACTCCGGCCATTCCTCGATCTTGACAGGGTTGCACCAGGGATCGACTCTTAGTCCGTTTTTATTTGCCTTGGTGATGGATGTGTTGACGCGGAATATACAAGGAGAGGTACCTTGGTGTATGCTTTTTGCGGATGATGTAATTTTGATTGATGAGTTGCGCCGAGGTGTCAATGATAAGTTGGAGGTTTGGAGACAAACCCTGGAATCTAAAGGATTCAGGTTGAGTAGGACCAAGACGGAGTACTTGGAGTGCAAGTTTAGTGACTCGAGGCAAGAGGACGACGTGGTAGTGAAGATGGAGTCGCAGACGATTTGTAAGAGGGATAGTTTTAAGTATTTGGGGTCTATGATCCAGGGGAATGGAGAGATTGATGAGGATGTCTTTCACCGTATTGGGGCAGGTTGGATGAAATGGAGGCTAGCCTCGGGAAGTTTATGCAATAAGAAAATGCCTCTCAAGCTTAAGGGTAAATTCTATAGAGCTGCGGTCCGGCCGGCCATGTTATATGGGGCGGAGTATTGGCCTGTTAAGAATTCTCACGTCCAAAAGTTAAAGGTGGCAGAAATGAGAATGTTGCGTTGGATGTGCGGATTTACGAGGACTGACAGAGTCAGGAATGAGATTATTCGGGAGAAGTTGGGAGTGGCTTCGGTGGAGGATAAGTTGCGGGAAGTGAGGTTGAGATGGTTTGGCCACGTGATGAGAAGGGGCATGGATGCCCCAGTTCGTAGGTGTGAGAGGTTGGCCTTGGAGGGTTTCAAGCGGGTTAGGGGTAAACCGAAGATGTACTGGAGAGGAATGATTAGACGTGACATGGAACAGTTACAGCTTACTGAGAACATGACCCTCGATAGAAAGGTTTGGAGGAAGAATACTAAGTTAGAGGGCTAAGGTGTGTGGTCGAATCGTAGTTTGTAAGTAGGAGGGCTAGGCGTAGCTTGGTTGGCAGTGCTAGATTTGGGGGAGGAGGGTCTTTGGTTGGGTAATTGCACTTCTTTTTTGTGGATGATGCTTCTCTGTTATTTTATCATTTTGCTCGCCTTTTGGTCTACGGTCCTTCGTCTTGAGTCGGGGGTCTATCGGAAACAACCTCTCTACTCCTTCGGGGTAGTGGTATGGACTACGTACATTTTACCCTCCTCAGACCCCACTATGTGGGAATATACTGGGTTTGTTGTTGTTATTGTACTGTATGTTATAATGGTTCGCTCGATGCAAGCGCGACATGTCCAACCTAACTTAACCGAAATAAGCTTGACGATTCTACACCTTACCTTATTATTATGAAAGATATTAGCAGGAATATTCACAATTACTATCACAAGAAGTTTTGATCGTTAAACAACAATAACAACACATCCAGTGTATTTTCACATGATAGAATTTGAAAAAGATAAGAGTGTATGCAGTCTGTGTTCCTAAGTCAGAGGTGACGTAGAGATGTTATTTTCGAAAAGAAAAATTGATGGTCACAAATGAATATTGTAGTGGTTGTTAATATAATATATAGTACGTACCAAGACCATACTAACTACAAAATCTGATATTTGATATATGTCCTATTATGGCAGGTGATGGTTGTCCCACAACCCACTCCATCCTAACAAAACCATAAGAAAAAAATTATGAATTAAAGTTATTGTGGTGCGACCAGGAGGTTACAGGTTCAAATCGTGAAAATAGGCTCTTGTCAAAATGTAGAGTAAGACTGCGTACAGTAGACACATGGCCCAATCCTTCTCTGAATCTCATACATAACGAAAATTTTAATACACCGAACTGTAATTTTTCTCTAATGAAAGATGGCAATGTCATGCGATCAGAAGGTTATGAATTCAAATCGTGGAAACAACCTCTTGTCAAAATGTTAAATAAAATTGCTTACAATAGACTCATGGCCCAATCCTTCTCTGAATTCCATACATAACGAAAACTTTAGTACGTTGTACTTTTTCTCTAATGAAAGATGGCAATGTCATACGATCAGAAGGTCATGAGTTTAAATTGTGAAAATAACTTGTCAAAACGCAGAATAAAACTGTGTATAATAGACCATGGCCTGAGTCTTCTCTGAACTTCATACATAACGAAAACTTTATTACATCGAACTGCACTTTTTCTCTAATGAAAGATCAATTTCATGCGATCAGGAGGTCACCAGTTTACTTGCCAAAATGCAGAATAAGACTACGTATAGTAGACTCATGGCTCGATCCTTCTCTGAATCTCATACATAACGAAAACTTTAGTATGTTGTACTTTTTCTCTAATCATAGATGGCACTGTCATAACGGCAATGTCATGCGATCAGGAGGTCACGGGTTCAAATCGTGGAAACAACCTCTTGTAAAAATGTTAAATAAGATTGCGTACAGTCGACTCATGGCTCGATCCTTCTCTGAATCTCATACATAACGAAAAATTTAGTATGTTGTACTTTTTCTCTAATGAAAGATGGCAATTTCATGCGATCAGTAAGTCACGGATCGGGTTCAAATTGTGAAAACAGCCTTTTGCCAAAATGTAGAATAAGATTACGTATAGTAGACTGATGGCTCGATCCTTCTCTGAATATAATCTCATACATAACGAAAATTTAATATACCGAACTGTCGTTTTTCTCTAATGAATGGTGGCAATGTCATAATGGTTGTGAAGATATAAGTTTTTTATGTATTGATTTGGGTAGGTAGGAGTCACTAATATAATGTACCATTAGTGTTGTTGTGGGTCACCAATGTACATTCCTATGAAGGTTGCAATATGCAACTATTATTATTATTTTTTTAGAAAGAAACTAATATTCTTAGTATTAAAATGAGTTTATTACACATTTTGATTTGTTTATAATATATGGTTTGTTACATTCGTTTGTAGTATTAATTAGTAAATCTTTCAACATATATACTTAAAATAAAGATATTGAATTCGAACTTATTATAACATCTGTTTTCTATATCTGTCCTTTGAGGGCACGCCGGTCCTATATTATATGGAATGGGTGGCACGCCTGCTCGATATATCGACCTTGCGAGTTTCCATGGGTCCAAACTAGCATCAAATTATTAAGATCTTCTAAGTTGCTTCGATAATTAGCTAGCTAGACGATTAATTATCTGTTGTCTTGTTTCCTTCTCTAATGATACAATTATTCGAAAGACGATTAATTACTTGAAACTGAATCTTAGTATGCAGGAATTAAGACTGATTTGTAGCTTTCCTACCTTTATCTGAAGTTGGATGAGATTTCTAAGTCGAATGACTGATCTCCATACTTTTTATGACACTCACTCTCAATACTTGCTCGGGTCAAACTGCCTTGACTCCGGTCTTGAAAAAAAGAAATGCAGGTAAGATTGAGTAAATAGATCTTTATGGTCCGATCCTTCCTCGAATTCCGCGTTGCCTCTTCAAGAAAGCTTTGCTTGTTAGGTGTTGCCTACTCACTCGGACAACGCTCTAAACACGAAAGTGTGCAGTTCCCCCCTTCTCCCACGCTGAGTCACAAGTAGCGCCTCGGAAAGCACGGACGAGCCACATGCAAAAAAACTTATTCGTATGATTTTGACCGAAAGTTTTAATATGCCGAACTATCTTTTATAGAATTTGAAGAAAAAAAAAAGATTGTACTACTACATTCTTTTTTTTCAAAGATATACTCTTTCTACAGTGTGGAATTGAGAATTTTCTTGGATATAAAACTATAGTCTATAATATGTTATTTTGTGTTTATTTCATTTTTGACCAGGCAGGATAAAGTAGCCGCAAAATTTGAACACCTATAACCTAATATTATAACAAACAATAATTATGTTTTATTTGATCTGGAGCAAGTTGAAATCGACTATACGAATGAATATTTATGTATCATATACTGATAGATAAAGCTCGAACAGGATTAAAAGACTCATCACCATAAATAAAGCTAAATGCTTGCTAATTTTTATCGCTTATATGTATTTATTTTTTCTGAATGATCTTTAGGTCTATATCGATTTCAAGAGATTATAGGTCGCTTTACTTCATTAATTCTAACTCTTTCGATCGGCATGACTTGGCAAGTGACACTAAGAAACTATATCAATTTCAAGAGATCGTAGGTCGTTTTTCTCGAGACAATTTCCTTTTGTGTCACTTTAGATTTACTTCGTTAATTCTAACTCTTTCGTTCGTCATGACTTGGCAAGTGACACTAAGAAACTATATCGATTTCAAGAGATTGTAGGTCGCTTTTCTCGGGACAGTTTCCTTTTGTGTCACTTTAGATTTTACTTCGTTAATTCTAACTCTTTCGATCGTAATGCATGATTTGACAAGTGACACTAAGAAATACGTATGTGATTTGCATCTTCTACCAAACGTAATAGTTTTTTAATTTTATCTAATCTTATATAACCGCAATGAATATACCTCCTCATATATTTATAAATACTTTAATATTAAAATTTTCTAACATATACTTAATGATTATGTTGTATCTATTCATCACCTATATATATATTATGTATAATATTCTTCACTATTAGATGGATTTTGTTGACTAATGAAAGACAAGGGACCCAACAATTGAGCTATCAATTAACCATATTTTGATACATACCATTAGCATTATTAATTTTTATAGGATTAGCATTATTAATTTGATTTTGTCCTATTTCATTTTGATTAGACCAAATTCAACCACATAAACATAATTAAACAAACAATCATGTGCTCTTGCTACTTCCATGCTAGAATTAATTATGATGCTGCGCGTAAATTCATTAAAGGGATTTTGTCAGTATTTTGGATCGAAACTCGAGATTTCTGGTTAAGAGTGAAGGAACTTTATTCATTCTATATCGCGATCTTTGGTGGTGCCAATAATTGAATTTGAATATTTCGAGCATCGATTTCGAGGAATCCCTCCAATATTTTGAAATTTGAAAGCAAATACAAAGTAATATAATGATATGATTATATGATAATCAAAAGTCAAAAGTGCATATGATTAAAAGAATATCTTCCTACTTCAACCAAATCAAGATGGATAAAGATATTAATCTTTCTTGTTTGGGACAATAGTTATAGAACTAGTTTGTCGCCGGGGTGTATCGGAAACATCCTTTCTACTTCCTACTTCTTCGTAGGTAGTGGTATAGACTGCGTACATTTAACCCTCCCCAGACCCCACTATGTGGGAATACACTGGATTTGTTGTTGTTGTTTTTTCCCTAACCTTGATATTAGACTTTTGAGTCAAACTTTACACTACAACTAATCTATTTTATCTGTTATCTCCTATCAGCACGAGTATTAGATGACTCTTCCCACCCGCACTTAGATGGACATAAGTTTCATAAGTCGACTAGTGTTTGTTTGTGCAATGTCGTTCTTGCTTTGGTTGACAAAGTTAACTGATGTTACTCTACCATACTCATTGCTTTCCGACTCAAGGCGTCTACTACCATGTTCGCCTTGCTGGGATGATACAAGATAGAGATGTCATAATCCTTAAGCAACTCCATCCATTGATCGGCAGTTCGCCAGACGTCGGCTACTTTGAATCAGCGTCAACCAGGTGCACTTCCGAGTAACATGTACTCGCACCCATGTCATATCCTCCAAAAATGCACTACTTTTGAAGGATCCGACGCGCAGGTTGTGACATTTTTGAAAAGTCCGAGCAACATAGGTTGTGTTAACGTAGTTACGGATTTGACATTTTCAAAGAAATAGGTGAAACTCATTCGCGCAGTCGTCTAATTCGACATCAAAACACCATTGTTGGACAATGGATACATGAAGAAATAGCATATTAGTATGTGAGTGTTTTCTTTGTCTCCTTGCAACTCTTCTAACACTCAAAACTCAAAAGAGAGTTTACAGAATGAATCCAATGCAGCACCAATGAAAGCAAAAAAAGGCGAAAAATACAAGACAAATATCGCGTAAGATTTACATAATAGAAAAGGGAAAGGGAAGAAAAGAACATGCACAACAGAACCAATACGGTATGCACAACTCAGGCGAGGACATCACAGTAAACGAGCAGGCTCTCCACGAATAGCATTCCTACGATACTTCTTTACAGTGGCACCATATAGAAAATTGGATGGATCCGTCGTTGCAGATTTACATGAAATCTTGACCAGGCTTTAGATATAGCAATCTCCTCGCAGGCGCTGGAGGTGCCAGTCCGGGGATATCCCTTATATCCTTGTTATGAGGATTCACAATCTGGAAACATAAGAAAAGGGGAAATTCAGCTTTTAAATGCAATATCTAGTCGTATTCAAGCGAACATTCTGCTCACTTGTCGCTCAATACAAGAAAAACAAAAAAGAGTTGCAGTTCTGCGTTAAGTTGTAGATGCGTGGACCATGAAACACTTGGGGAAAGGCTGTATGAGTCTCAGTTTTATAAGCATCAGTATTTTCTGTTCTTTTTTTGATAACCGTGGTGTCCGGGGAAGCTTTCGCGCACCTCGACTAATTCCATGGGACAACTGTCACCTCCCACCAGCAACAGAGGTAACTCTATCCGCCAAGGCTATGATAGATGGGAAGAAATCACCCAGTGTTTTTGCGGAGTCTCCGCAGGGATTTGAACCTGAGAAGACCTCATGGTTCTCACCCACTTCATTGACCATTGGGTCATGCCCACGGATGCTTTATAAGCATAGTATTGTTTCCCCATATTTGAGATTTGTATAGATGAGGTTTTGCTTACTATAAGCTATGCTTTAGTATCTAGCGCATGATGCATAAAAGTGTTCGTATCTACTATGCGAGTGTTGCTTGTGGGTGGTGATACCTTCAGGCTCTCAGTATATTTAGCAATTTTCAACCGAAACTAATTCATGGTATGAGAAACTACCTTGACGACAATTATGGCAATAACACCACAGACAATGAGGAAGAGGAAAAGCATGATGCATTTATCCGTGGCAACCTGAAAAAGTTCGGACCTTGATTAACTAATCAAAAAAGATAAAAGAATACAAACACTTTATGGCATAAATATGGGGATTTTACAACGTACCTGCCGTCCAATTTCCTTGACAAGCTGGGATGCTTTTTTGATGGAGAACTGAATTGTGTCAAGCTCATTGACAACACGACCCATTTGATCAGTCTACATAACAAATAGAGTACAAATAATTAGATGGATGTCCTAAGACCAATAACTCAAATGACATGAATAATTGCAATGCTACTCACTTGGCCTTTCAAGGTAGTAGCAGTTTGTGTTCCCACTTCAATTGTTTGGTGGACAACCTACAAATTAGAAATAAGCTTAAGATACGGATGGTAGACATGCTGAAACAGCGTCAAAATGGACTATGAACCTGTTTGGAGCGTTCAATTGCTTGATCAGTTTCATCCATTGTTTTGTTCCCAGCACTGATGAGCTCCTGATTTGACATTGCTGCAATACAATTAAAATGAATAGGAGACTAGTACGGCGAGTCCACGAGTTACTTGGATCATTCTCATTCCAACATCTTGAAAAAGAAACTACTCAAGTGACACACCCAGCTACTGCGAGGTCATATTGGATATGCAACCAGCATAAACACAAAATTAACACATGAGAACCGACGCTTTGCTTCTCATCTTCACACAGATGAAAAGCAGATAAGATATGACATGGAAACCTTGTCAGTACCATGCCAACAGGCTGTGAGATATAATTGAAATAGTGACTCCTGTAGTAGAAATAAATTAGTCACGCTACATTGACATCCCGCTGGAAAAAAGGATGGTGGCAAGAAAGTGCACCAGGTACTTTTGCAATGACAAAAGGCAGAAGGAATTACTCATTCTTGATAGTTGTTTAAGGCTGTTTGACAGGTATACACGGGGCACTCACGAACTATCAACGATACACGGAAGGAAGGTGGTGAGGAACGTCAAGTCTATGTGGCCCTTATGAGCTAAGTTGCTTGGACTCTTCAAAAATGTCTACGGATATGTGTCGGATCCTCCAAAAATAGTGTATTTTTGAAGGATCCGACACGGGTGCGGCAGCATTTTTGGAAAGTCCGAGCAACTTAGCTTATGAGTGGGGCTATACATGATATAATGGAAAGCAAGGTTATAAGGTGAACAAATTCATAGAGATTGTCTCAGTTCAGATTCTTCTCCACAACTAAGGAGCATGAACTTGAAATCCCAAGTAATCATGAATCAACATGCGCGGTGAGTTTATGTCCCGGGCCCTCCGTTCTTTTAAGTTATGGACTAAAGGAACAAATGTAGTTGAATGAACAGCAGGTGGACTACACATTCAAGAGTACCCCTCTTTGGGTTTCTTATGGAGACTAGTATAGCATAAAGCCAAGCATATTACGATCTACAATAGCAATCTAACAAAAATAACTTCAAAGAAATGCTTCCATCGGAAAGTCTAAGAATAATGGGTAATTGTTGCAACCTGATGCCATCTGAACATTTTCCTCTGCTGTTGGTTCACTTCCACCCGCTCCCATATCAAATAGTTCAACCCTCTTATTGCCAAGACTGCTCATATACCTGCATCCCAACCAATTTTAAGAATGAGGTAACAAAACCCACCCGCTTATTTTGTCAATGAACCTGAACAAATTAGATAATGAAGGAGCAGCATCAAGTTTTTAGGAACTCTTTTCTTGAGTCTTATTTGAATTTTCATTGGCCGCAATTTTCTTTAACTTTTTAAATACTTGTTTAAAATGTGGATTTAGAGTGCTTTTATATAGTTTCCCAATGGAAGAAACTTTCTTCTCAAGAAGTCAATCCAATTGATATGAAAAACATATCTCAAAATTTGACAGCATTATCTTTGTAGACATTCAATTTATGTAGAGGGGATAACTTTATTGACTAGTAACAGACTAATGATGTATACTCGGATTGCAGCCTTGAGTCGGCACTTATGTAGACACACTACAAAATTCATAAACAAAGCCATGCAAATCCTAAAAATTCATTAATATACGTGCACATATCCAACTTCCAAACATTCTACGCAATATGTGAAACGGCATGCAAGTTGAGACAAAAGAGATAAATTTCTGAGAGCAGAAACCAGAGTGGAAAAGAGAATAAATTTGAGGAAAACTCACGTTTTTCTCAAGGCCACATACGAGTTCAGCTCTTTGATCTGCAAAAATTAAGCAAATTTAGAGCAGTATTCCACAGAAATGGTATGTGTAATATTAGTACAGTGAATGGACCAAACAAAGGTGTAAGCTCACAAAGACAGTGCCCAAAAATCATAATAGCCACCCACATATTTTGATCCGTTTGCAACCACCTCTTTATGGATATCCAAAGTGGAATAGTGCAGTTTGCAATTGAAAAAAAAGGCACACGCACAAAAAAAAAAAAGACAACAACATGGTGGCTTTGAAAGATGTGTATGTATTAAGGATTGGTTGTCATTCTTTTATATGGATCAAAGACAGCTTGATAGTTTTGTAATGACCCTTCAGGTCATTTTCCATATATATGCTTATCTTCACCGTTTGAGCTTCTCCATAGCTGCTGGGACTGAGGGTTCGGTTACCGGGCAGTTCGTTTGGTTTTTAGAGTCAATTCCCTACTTAGAAGTCTTCATTGATTCCAAATGGCCACCGATCAAAAACTTCAGCGAAACGATCTCGGATGAAAATTTTGACTGCGCCAGCATATCCGAAATATTGATTTTAGTCTAGGTAGACCTTTGGTTCGGGTCCCAATGCACCCGAGCTCATTTCGACCTATTAGTCGGAAAGTTGTAAAATCGAAACTATATATGTGGGCCCCACTTTTTGCCTAAACGACCCTGTATGGAAGTTTTGATGATTCCGATGGATTTGAATTGTGGTTTACACTCAAATTTCACTATTGGATCATATATTTTGGGTTCCGAATGAGTTCTGAGGGTCAAAAACAAGTTTTCGACTTTGCTGTCACAGGGTACCGCGTCTGTTCGTCGAAGGGGTCTTTAAATAGACCCAAGGTCGCGATTTTGGGGATATTTCTTTCACATTTGAGAACCTAAAACCCTAAATGGGTATGATAACTCGAAATTGAGTCTTGTGGGTGTCTAGGGAGCTTGGTAAACATCTTTTATCATGATTATCATCCGGATTAAGGTAAGATTTCACCACTTTATTGGTGAATTTCATTGTTCTTGACCCAAAACCCCAATTTAGCTTAGGGCTTGATTTAGCCCCAAATTTCGTTTGTTTGCACCCATCAATTGAGGGTTATGCTTCCTTGGTGATAGATGAGCATTGGGTTGACCTCGAAAACGCGATTTCCGTATGTGGGACCCACTTGGGGTTTTTGGTGTCATTTTTGGACCCGAAGCACAATAGTGCAATATGGGTATCGTTAAACTCGTATTGATGAGTAGATTATATTTTTGATAGTGTGATGGCATTTTGGGGATTGTGAAGTGAAGACGAGCACGTGGTGCTTGAAGTGTGATTTTGCAGTTTAGCCTTGAGGTAGGCTTCCGTCTTCTCTTCTTCATGGATGATGTATGATATACATTGCGTGTGAATGTGAATGCTAAGATTGATATTGGATAGAATGACTTAGTATTGATTAAACATATTAGTTTGGGGATTAGATAGGGGTTTTGACCCGTAGGTTGAATTACTTACTACCCTTGTAGAATCCTATTGCCTTCTCCCTAGTTGGGGTAAATTTGTAGCATGGATATGATATAATGCTATGCTCGGAATATGGTTTTAGCATTTGAAGAATGATTTGTATATTTAGCCTTATTGGGCTAGTGTGATAGTTTTGGAACCGTAAGTTTGGTAGAGTTGACTTGAGTACCATTGTGTCTAGTCGAAGTTACTATCTTAGGTGTTAATATGGCTTGCTTGACATGTAGAGGATGAACTAGAGATACCTTAGACTATTTTGGAACATAGTATGCCTAATTATGGAAATTATAGATTAGAAGTGGGATTATCCGGCCCACTTAGGCCAAGATTTGTGTTAGCCCTTGTGGGCTTATTTGCGGATAGGAGACCTAGTTGAGACTAATGAGCCTTATTTATGAGAATTACTTGGTGAATTGATAAATTGTGATGATTTTCGTCGGATTATGATTAGTGGCCCATAGAGATGCATTTTCCTCTTTATTATGATATTTGGCCCATAGAGATGCATTTCCTCTTAATTATGATAAAAGATGTTTACCAAGCTCCCTAGACACCCACAAGACTCAATTTCGAGTTATCATACCCATTTAGGGTTTTAGGTTCTCAAATGTGAAAGAAATATCCCCAAAATCGCGACCTTGGGTCTATTTAAAGACCCCTTCGGCGAACAGACGCGGTACCCTGTGACAGCAAAGTCAAAAACTTATTTTTGATCCTCAGAACTCATTCGGAACCCAAAATATATGATCCAATAGTGAAATTTGAGTGTAAATCACAATTCAAATCCATTGGAACCATCAAAACTTCCATACAAGGTCGTTTAGGCAAAAAGTGGGGCCCACATATATAGTTTCGATTTTATGACTTTCCGACTAATAGGTCGAAATGAACTCGGGTGCATTGGGACCCGAACCAAAGGTCTACCTAGACTAAAATAAATATTTCGAATATGCTGGCGCAGTCAAAATTTTCATCCGAGATCGTTTCGCTGAAGTTTTTGATCGGTGGCCATTTGGAACCAACGAAAACTTCTAAGCAGGGAATTGACTCTAAAAACCAAAAGAACTACCCGGTAACCGAACCCTCAGTCCCAGCAAGTCATAATGACTTGGGGTAGTTATGGAGAAGCTCAAACGGTGAAGATAAGCATAAATATGGAAAATGACCTGAAGGGTCATTACAAGTTTACGGAAGCAACACATGGAAAACAAGAAGGAAATGGAAGTGACACCTAGACAGTCATTTCTTCTCCAGTAAACCCATTACTGAAAGTTAAGATACACAAAATGTAATTGCCAAAAGTAAACAATATTAACAACAAAATGGGGTAAGTGTTTCTCTTTTCAAGGTAAATGCACACTTATATTTACAATGACAGTTCATAGTGCAGTGCACAGGAAGGGAAATGGATGAAAAGAAGTTAGCAAAGGTTCGCAGAATAAACTAAGATAATCATCATAGGAGTACATGTGCTGCTTACCACTTCAAGCCCAAATGAGATCCCCAACAAACCCCTTTTCTTAAAAAGAAATTCCATCTTACCATTGATTGCTTCTCATCGTTGAGTTGTTTGTTGACCTCCGGAGGCTTTTTGCTCTCCTCGTCTTTAATTTCACGATCAAACTCTTTAACTAACCTGAAAGAAGAATGGGAAAGTAAAAGTATTAACAATCACCCTAATAGCGAAACATATAATCCGCAACCCAAGAGATAATTCATGAATCGCTGTTATTTCTGATGAGAGTAAGCACTCTACGTCTAATAGCAATAATAAAATAGAAACAAGAAGTCGCAAACAGCAGTTTAAAGTCAAGACCGGATAAATACTACAATTCCTTTTAATTAAGATAAATACTAGTACTATAATTTCTTTCGGTAGGTATTGAGGTCTTCTACTCGGCTTATCCATGAAAGCAATATCCTATTTGTTGGACTTCCTGATATACATTTTGAAGGATCAAACGTAAATTTTCAAACAAAAAAAAATTGGAAGGACCAAACACTTCATCATTGAAGGTGGGTATTTCCATCTATACAAGTATGGAAGTAGGCAAAGGATAAAATGTGTTACCTTTTACACTCTCTCATCTTCCCAGTAAGTTCTTCCAACTGTTTACTCTGTCTGTTGGAATCTTTGATCTTATCCAGCTTTTGAAATCCATTTCTGAAGAAACACAGAAAAAAGATATGCAAATTAGTGCACACGTCATGAAAAGAAATGATTAAGGACATGCACATGCATTGCCTGATAAGGTACAGAAATGTTCTACGGAAGAGAAGAGCACCACAAAGCACTTCCAAGTATAAAGACAGAAATGAAGTTTTGATATAGATACTGAATGACATGCTGCAACATAACAACTTCTACTGCTATGCCTTAAAGCCAAGCTAGTAGGGATCGGTTTCATGACTAAAACAAACGAGTTAACTGCTAATAAAATATATCTTTGCTGACAAGCAAAAAGCACAATCTTGCTAAGAGCTGATGTCCTCTGAAACTCTGTGTGTGTGCGTGTATAGATAGAAAGATAGATGGAGAGAGGGAGAGAGAGAGACTGAAGCAGTATGGAATGAATGTAATATAACAAATCTTATTCCAATCTCTGGCAATCCATTAAACTAAAGTATTTATTTCAAGTAAAGATGCAAAAACAAATAGCCATTTGTTTTTTACATTGCAACGTGACTGCACAGCTATGGAACATCTTTCCAGCGATGATAGGTTTGAGTTGGACGATGCCAAGAAGAACTCTGAATTTGTTGTCAAGCTGGCACAGAAGTGGAAGATTAGCAGAGCAGAAAAGATGATGGGGCAGATGGGGCATAGTACCAGCCTGCGTATGGTGGACTATACAGAAAGAGGAACTCGAGATGTTTGAAGATGAGAGTAACTCAATCCAGAAGATAAAATTAAATTGTATCGTGTTTCAATTTTGGTGTAAACAGAAGTATATAGATGACACTGAGACTCTATTACAAGTACTGGTGTCTGCAAGGAAGAAGAATATTTTTGGTCGTCTTGTATTTCTTTTGATGCTACATCTTGTGAATATGGCCTCGCACAGCCTTCTGTGGATTAAGGATATAAAAATTGTTACCATTTCAAGAAAAAGTTTTTTTTTCCAAGTATATCCACACCAAAAAAGTGTGACTTAGTGGTCAATTAGGTGGGAGGAAAACCACGAGGTCTGGTTCAAAAATCAGCGGAGGCACAAAGCACCAGGTGATCCCACTTGCCTAAGCCTAGGTCGGCAAATTTACCTGGTACCTATGATTGTGGGAGCTAGCAGGTACTACGTGGAACAGACAAGGTGATCGCACTGGCCCAAATAACACCGTGGTTTTACCCTATTGCTTTCCGCTCTGGGGTAAATACTCGAAAAGCACATGAGCACATGTTGGAGGAAAAGGGTACATCCTTTAGTGCATCATGTAATCAATTAGGCATGTCTTCATAGCCATATAAAACTTCCAATATTTTACCATTTTAACCATAACGACACATCATCCTTCAATATTATACTACTTTAACCATAGTTTCGCCAAGAATCATAATGGACAGAGAAGAAAGTGACAATTATGGGAAACACGGTGACATATGAAAGCATTAAATTTGTGATATCACAATATCCTATAATAGTATAATGTGTTATTATTCCATAGGTCCACCACGAACTAACTTAAATTTTTAACTGAAACCCCCACCTCATCCCAACTTCAAATCAATCAATTAACTAACTCTCAGTGCCAAACTAGTACAAGTAAGCTACACAAAATACTCTATATCATCATTAGACTGTTTGTTTAGTCTCATTATCAATTTACGTAACACTCTTACTTTATCCAAGCTCTCTGTTTTTGCACGTGCGCATAGGCAGAGTCCTACCCGCAACTTCAAATCAATTGATGTACCCTCATTCCTAAATTAGATGGGTCGACAACATAAATTCTCTGTCATAACTAGAATAATTTTTTGTCCTAATTATTAACATACCACAACCATCTTCCTTCAGCCACGTTCTATGCTTTTGAACATACACGTCGGTGGAGACCAAAATAGGGAAAAGAACAAAAAATAGTTATCCAGGATCTTTTGGAACAGCTATTCCGCATACTCGAGTTGACTGCTTTTGTTTCATTGTTGAAGCACAAGAATATGATTTTATAAAGCAATTAAACTCAGAGCTATCCCACAATGGAAAGGCAACCATATTTCATTATATTCAATAATATCTCAATTAACTGCTCTATACTACAGTACAAGCCGAAAGATTCCATTTCTCTCTCTATTACAAAATGCAACAACTATCATAACTACTGAGCCGAGGGTCTTTCAAAAACAACCTCTCTATATCCACGAGATAGGGGGAAGGGTCTGCATACACTCTACTCTCCCCAAACCCCACTTCTGGAAATACACACGGTATGTTTTGGTTGTTATCAATTATCATAACTACGACTCAATCCCAAACTTATAAATAAAGGCTACATAAATGCTCTATAGCCTTCCCGCTTCATTCGGCATCCAATCATTCCAATTTGTATATCTAAACATAATCAATGCACGTCAATAATGGAAAGATATATGTGATTATTTCGTTATATATCATTTAACTACTCTATACTATGATTCCATTTTTATCTCTATTACAAAAAAACAACTACCATAACTACAACTTATGTGTTACTCGATCCGAGGAAACAGTAACAGCCCCTCTATCTCCACGAGGTAGGGGTAGGGGTAAGGCCTATATACACTCTGCCCTCCCAGACACCACTTGTGGAAATAAAATCCCTACGTTGTTTTTATTGCTATTGTTATCATAACTACAACTCAATCCCCAACTTATCCAAATAAGCTATATAAATGCTCTATACCCTTTCAGCTTCAGTTGGCCCCCAATCATTCCAATTTGTATATCTAACCATAACCAATGCACGTCAACAAGATCTGCAATTATTCATTATATCTCAACTAACTGCTCTATACTACCGACAAGCCCGAGAGATTCCATTTTTATCTCTATTACAAAACACAACAACTATCATAACCGCAAGACTTATATGTTACTTGAGCCGAGGGCCTTTCAGAAACAACTTCTCTATCTCCACGAGGTAACGGTAATGTCTGCATACACTCTACCCTTCCCAAATCTCAATGTTATTGTTATCGCCATTGTTATTATACTAATATAAATGCTCTATACCCTTCCCCCTTCATTCGCAGCCTATAATTCGAATTCAAACATCTAAACACATACAATGCACATCAACAAAGGCAACAAAAACTCCAATTATTCAACCAAAAAGACAAGGAGAATTACGCTAAAGCTCGAAAATTGTCCTTAATCTCTCCATGGATCTGCTCCATTTGTGGATTCATTTGCAAGTCCAAATTCGCCATTTTTCCAGCAAATTTTCACCCCCTTTTTCTCTTCTTCTTGCTAATTGCCGGTTAGGACCCAAACAATTTCCTCAACCGGCAGATCAATCAATTAAGAAAACACCCAAATCCTCAAAATCCAAAATTTCACACAAAATTCACACCATTTTTCTCCGAAATTATCAAAATCAAGAAAAGGTTTTTTTTTTTTTTCTTTTTAACCAAAAAAATGAAATTGTAAAGTGAAATTCCAAAGTTTGGAAGGTTTAAGAAAATACCCAAATCCTCAAAACTCAAAATTTCACCCAAAATTCACACCATTTTTCTCCAAAATCATCAAAATCAAGAAAAGGGGTTTTTTCTTTTTTAACCAAAAATTGAAATTGTAAAGTGAAATTCCATACTTTGGAAGGTTAAGAAAACACCCAAATCCTCAAAACTCAAAATTTCACCCAAAATTCACACCATTTTCCACCATAATTACACAAAATCAAGAAAAGGGTTTTTTTCTTTTTAACCCAAAATTGAAATTTTAAAGTGAAATTCCAAAATTGGGAAGGTTAAGAATTGATGGGTATTTTCAAGAAAGTACAAAAGGGGGTGGAAAAAACCATAAGAAGGGAAAATTGGTTTAGGGTTCTTGAAAGGGGAAAAAGGGAATATTTTTATTGGTGTGTTATTGATAATTAAGGGTAAAAATAATGATGTTGGAAATACAGGCTGCCAATGGCCACTTTTTTGGTGTTATTTTCTTTTCTTTTTGTTGTTAACAACAATGTGCACATGACACCCTTGCATTAGTTTCCAAACTTTTGTTTTGTTTCGTGAGAGACGGAGTCAGGATTTTAATTAAAATAATTAAATATTTTAAGAAAGATTAATTGAAGGATGCAACGCCTGTTATAGATATAAAAAAATTACTTTTAATCATATATAAATAATATATTTTTTCATGAAGGAGATTTGGATGAACCCCCGAAATTGACTCCACTCCTATATATAATAATGGTATTCGAACCAACTTGTACGAATTCGAGGTGGAGTGCTATGTATTTTTTCATCTTTGAGTTTTAAGTTTATGAAAGGGAGTCTTGGAGTAACTGGTAAAGTTGTTGCTGCCATGTTATCAGGAGGTCATGGATTCGATCGAGCCTTGGAAATAGTTTCTGGGAGGAATGCAAGGTAAGATTGCGTATATTACACTCTTGTGGTGGGGCCCTTTCTCGAACCCTACGCATAGTGGGAGCTCTAATGCCTCGGACTGTCTTTTTTTGAGTTTTGAGTTTATATTTTAGTCGTAATTAAGAAAGGAGACTTCTTGTCGCGATTGAGGACTTTTCGGCAAGAATTTAACTTTAGTCATATCCTGATATGAATAGTGAATACTCGATGAAGCTTATAGTATGCCAAATAATATTATTCTGTCGGCGTTGGCAGTGCTAATAGATAAATCATCAAAGATTGCGGTGAGGTAATAAATATTCTTTCATCCTTAATAAGAGGTGTTCTCTTTCTTGACATCAAGAGTCGTCAATACTAAAAAGGCCCAAGCATTACCTTCGAGAAATCTAGAAGGACAACCCGCACGACTTCTAAATATAGAATCGTCTTTGTTAGAAAGTAATTTACACCCAAAATAGAACTCCTCGATGCGAATCTGAATTAGCTGAGTTCATGTAAGTTAGTCGAATTTCAAAATAAATACTGAACATCAAACAGATAAATTAACAAGCATACATACTCGTGAAGATTTTTGACCCAATTTTTTTTAACTGTAATTTACTCTCAGTTTAAAATCACATTGAATCTCAATTCAAACCCATAATAAGTATTTATTAGTGAACTATATGCAACATGTATTTATTAATTTTAATTGAACTTGATATATTCAACATAGGTAATAGAAATAATTATAAAAATATACTTAAACTATCTACTACTCATAATTGTTTTATCAGTCCAAAATGGTCTAAATTAGAAATGAATTAACATAATTAACTACTACCCTACTTATAGCTTCCAATAGAAAAAAAAAATCATTACCGTTAACAAGCCCACTAATTGCAATATTTTTCTAATGATCACTTTCTTATTAAAATTTCAACTGATTATATATCTTCATTGAATGTATAAAGAGCTAATTATGTATCTCGACAGACCCAGAATCGAAAAAAATACATCGAGAGCTAATTATGTATATTTACAAAGGAAAAAAATGTATCTTCGTTGGATTTATTATGTATCTCGATAGATTCAAAATCGAAACAAATGTATCGAGAGCTAATTATATATCTTTACAAAGAAAAAAATATATCTTTATTGGATTAATTATGTATCTCGACAGACCCAAAATAAAATAAAAATATATCGGGGAGCTAATTATGTATCTTTACAAAGAAAAAAATGTATATTTGTTGGATATATCAGGAGATAATTACGTAACCCAAAACTGAAATTTTTGGTAATTATGTAAAATGTCAGAATTTTCTGTAATTAAGCTTCAAACTATCGGGATTATGAAAAGTGGCTATTTTGTTAAGTTTATCCTAAGATAAAATGCCCATTAAAATTGGGTCGAAGCCCAAATTAGAACTATAAATTACACAGAAACCCTAAATTCTGCTGCTATCTTTCTTCTTCCTTCAACACTCGAAATGTAAGTCTACTATTTTTCTCTATAATAATAATATCTATATTCTTTGTATTAAAAAAAATAATAATAAAATAAAATAAAATCAGTGAATTGGATTATTGATGTTGTGTTTGCTAATATATACATGTATAATGATTTTATTATTATTATTATTATTATTGTTCCTTGTGATTTTAGCTAAATTTGAATGGAATAGTTACCAGAGAAATTCATATAGCTGACACATACTAAGTGTAATTCCATTAGTGCCCAAGAGCTATTTTCTTGGTTTGAAGTTTTTTTTTTTTTTTTTTTTTTTACATGATATACCAATTTTTATGCATTTCTTATATAATTATACGTATTATGCATTGGGTTTAACGGGTGTCGGAGTACCACAAATATTAATATATGTTCTTCGTTTGAAGGGTGTTTTTTTTTTTTTTACATGATATACCAATTTTTATACATTTCTTATATAATTATACGTATTATGCGTTGGGTTTAACGGGTGTTGGAGTACCACAAATATTAATATAATGTTCTTGGTTTCAAGGGTGTTTTTTTTTTTTACATGATATACCAATTTTTATACGTTTCTTGTATAATTATACCTATTCTGCATTGGGTTTAATGGCTGCTGGAGTACCACAAATTTGTACATAGGTCTACCGCTGCATATTAATATATGTTCTTGGTTTCAAGGGTGTTTCTTTTTTTTTTTTACGTGATATACCAATTTTTATACATTTCTTTTATAATTATACGTATTCTGTGCTGGGTTTAACGGGTGCGGGAGTAGCACAAATTTGCACATAGGTCCGCCACTGCATATTAATAGATGTTCTTGGTTCTAAGGGTGCTTTTTTTTTCACATTATATACCAATTTTTGTACAATTCTTATATAATTATATGTATTTTGCATTGGGTTTAGCTGGTGCTGAAGTACTACAAATTTGCACATAGGTCCGCCACTGCATATTAATACATTTTCTTGGTCCCGAGGGTGATTTTCTACATCATATACTAATTTTTGTACATTTCTTATATAATTATACGTATTTAGCATTGGGTTTAACGGGTGCTGGAATACCACAAATTTACAAGTTTCTTGTTTAATTTGGATTATAATAGACCGAGGTAATAAGTATAGAGGAACTCCTATAAAGATTTGTGTTTTGTTTGATTTGACCTGAATAGAGCTAAACGCGTTGAGGTTTATGTTGTCATTGGTTTGACTCCGACCCCATTTTCATATTCATTGTCGTCATTTTTACATGATAGTATATGTTTCTTGTTTAATTTGAACTAGAATAGAGCGAGGTAGTTATGGAGGAACTCCAGTTTTCTGATTGGGATGGAGACCCATCTGATTGATTGATGAAAAATTTGTTCTTTGTTTGATTTTACTCGAATTGAGCAATATGGGTACTGAAGTAGTTTCGGAGTTCTCATATAGCTGACCCCATTTTCATATATCATCGTATTTGTGATTTTTACATGTTAATAAGTATTTCTAGTTTAATTTGAGCTAGAATAGACTGAGATAGTTATACAGGAACTATGATTTTCTGTATCGGAATATAGGCTTAGTTGGTTGATTTACAAAAGATTTGTTCTTTATTTGATTTGACCCGAATACAGAAAAATTGGGACCTAGTTGATTGATTGATGAAAGATTTGTTCGTTGTTTGATTTGACCCGAATAGAGCAAAGTTGGGTAATGTATATATTGTCGTTGGTTTGGGATAGAAATGAATTGTTTTAGAGTATTCATAAAGCCGACCATGTTTGCACGTATCGTGTGGGTGTCAATGTCTCTAAATGATTACATTGGACTTGCAATTACTTTTTTGGGAATACATGCCTAGTTCATTGATTGATGAAATATTTGTTAGTTTGTTCTTTGATTTGGCCAAGTAGAATGAAATGAGCACCTATGATTTATCTAATAGGCTTCGGTTTTGTTTGCATTCAAGACATGATCATCGATTTGGCTGCAGTAGAGTGAAATGAGTGCAAAGGATTTATACCGTTGATTCCGTTGTTTGTAATTGTGGACTTGTGGTGTAGTCATTGAGTGATTGAATATATGTTCTTTGTTTGAGTTGTGCAGTGGGTGCACCAAGTGGTGAAAAATGCAGATCTTTGTGAAGACCCTGACGGGTAAGACTATTACCTTAGAGGTAGAGTCATCCGACACCATCGACAACGTCAAGACCAAGATTCAAGACAAGGAAGGCATCCCGCCGGACCAGCAGAGGTTGATTTTCGCAGGTAAGCAGCTCGAGGATGGCCGGACACTAGCTGACTACAACATCCAGAAGGAGTCCACTCTCCACCTTGTCCTTCGTCTCCGTGGTGGTGCTAAGAAGCGTAAGAAGAAGACATACACTAAGCCAAAGAAGATCAAGCACAAGAAGAAGAAGGTCAAGCTCGCTGTCCTCCAGTTTTACAAGGTTGATGATTCCGGCAAGGTCCAGAGGCTCCGTAAGGAGTGCCCAAATGCTGAGTGTGGTGCCGGGACCTTCATGGCTAACCATTTCGATAGGCACTATTGTGGTAAATGTGGTCTTACCTATGTTTACCAGAAGGCTGGTGGTGATTAGATGAGTGTTAGTAATGTCTTACTCTTATGACAATACTTTTGTAATGTCTTGTTTGTTACAAGATGTAATGAATTTTGAATTATCAGATTATGTTGCCTGCTTATAAGAAGTTTCAAGACTTTTTGTCAAGAAAAATATGTGCCCCTTATTGTTTTTGTGCTTCTGTGATGAAATCCTTGGGTGCTAAATATGGTGCTTCAATTGGTTGCCAAAAATAAGATTTTAATTAGTCTAGGGGTGATAAGACCCGCTTAAAGTTCGAGCGTGTCTCAGCAATTTTGTGTATAGTTCATGTGGAAACAAAGTTTTTTCCCTAAATATTTAATCATAACTATGTCTCAACTTCAAACATGTTGAGATCGGCTATTTGAATCTCCACTGCTCAAATAACTTAATTAAAGTAAGTTTCTATTCAATATTATAGAAATTTGTATTTTTAATAATAAAAGTTCTACTTGAAATTCAAACAAACTAGTGTATTTATTCACTTTTTAATGAGAGATCTCGTATTTAAATTTTGAAGAATCTTTTTAGTGGACCTATTTAGAATGAATCTAAATAAATGTCTCCATCTATACAAGTATTATAATCACCTTAGTTAATTTGATGTTTGATAGTAGGTTTTTAGTTGCTTCATATAAAATTTAGCATAATAATAAGTAGAATGTTTAGTAGTTATTTAATAATTCCAAATAACTAAAAAATGCCTAAATTATGAGTAAAATAATGTGGATTTATTAAAAGAAATAAAATTAGAAATGAACATATTCGAGATAAGGTAGAAATAATCTTGATGGAGGATCAGAAGAGGAAAGTGGGGGCTGAGCTACTTTGGACATGTGATGAGAAGATGTACAGATGTCCTAGCGTAGAGGTGTAAGAGGTTATCTACGAATAGTTATTTTGAGAGCTAAAGGTATGTCGAAGAAGTATCGGAGAGGTGTAAGAGGTGTAAGAGTTTTAGCGCATCGGACTGTCCTCTTAATTAAAGAATCTATGATTGGAATTGTCATCAAAACTAAATTCATGATAAGATGTTGACCGAACTACGTTAAATTATTGCGTCTCTTTTAGCATATTTCTCTTTTGACGGGTCAATATAGTCTACGTCACTCTTTCTTGGCATGTCTCATTTATCGTCTTTCGAGGTTTGCTTTTGTTAATTTCCGTATGACACCTGATTATTTTGATCCCAAGTCTTTTATCTTTTCTTTTTCTTCTTTCACTAGTTATGCCTTCAATGTTGTTTCAGAAGAATGCAATTCTTGTATTTTGATCTGACCGGAGCCTCGGTAATAACTGTTTTTTCTTACGTAGTGCAATAACAATAACATTTGTCGTCTCAACAATTTCATATATAGTTTAAGTGGAAACAGTACATTTTCTCATTTACTAATATATTATGCAAATAACTATTATCATACATAAATATAAATATAAATATAAATATAAATATAAATATAAATATAAATATAAATATAAATATGACTACATGTAAAGCAAAGTTCCATTAAAAGCGAAAATGCCACTACCTTAGCTTTGTAACTATCGTAACTGCTTTCTTCCATTGATTTTTCTTACATTCACATGAACAAATTCTTTTTAATCCACCATTATGATTCCCATTTCTTGAAAAATTCCAACAAAATTCACTTTTTTTTCATCCACTAGTATCACCATTTCTTGAAAAATTACAACAAACATCACTTCTTTGTTGAAAAATTCACTTTTTTTCTCCATTAATATCACCATTTTATGAAAAATTTCAATAAAGATGGCTTTTTTCTAGACCCCCTTTTGAATTCTTGAAGTAAATTTCAACACCCCATTTTTGGATTCTTGAATCTTGTTGTGTTTTTGAGTGAAAATTTGACCATTAATATCCTCAATTCTTGAAAAAATTCAATAAAGATCACTTTTTTGTAGACCCCCTTTTGAATTGTTGAAGTAGATTTGAACAAAAATTGTGATTTTTTGGTGTTTTTTGAGGTTCTTTAATGGCTGCTAAGAAGGTTGGTGATACCCTCTCAAGGGAATTGGCAGAGGAGGTAAAGAAATGGGGATGTATGAAGCAAACTGGTGTTAGTTTAAGGCAAATGATGAATTTTGGGGGTAAATTTTCTCATAAGAATTTGTTGATTTCAGCTAAATTTGTGCATAGAGAGTTGAGGGTTAGGATTGCTCGTAGAGTTATTAAGCTTGAAAATCTTCCTTATGGATTGTCTTCTAAGGCTGCTGTTTTAAAGGTATATTGCATTTTGCCCTCCCTTTCTCTTGTTTACTTGTCTTGGTTTGGTTGAAAAAAGGTGTAAAATTATGAAAAAGAAATGAATCTTAGGCTTAACTCGGTTTAAAAGTTAACTCACGAGGTGAGGATTGTCCAAGACGAGACCACACATTCCTTTTTTCCATTCTGATGTAGGACTTTTCAGTGGACTTATGGACTGGACATCTAAAGCGTGGACAATTTAATATGGAGGTCTAATATTGGTAAACAATAATGTGACCAGGAGGTCACGGGTTCCAGGCTTGGAAACAATCTCTGGTAGAAATGCAAGGTAAGGCTGCGTACAGTACACCCTTGTGGTGGGGCCCTTCCTCGGAGCACATAACGGGAGCTTTAGTGCACCGGGCTGCCCTTTTTTAATAATTGGTATGAGTTGTTGTAGTCTCATAGCATGCAAAGAAATGAATCTTGGGACTAAGTCATCCTCAAAAGTTAGCTCATGAGGGAGGATTTCCCAAGTCCATATAAGGAGACCACACATCCTTTTTTCATACAAAAAGATCAATGAAAAATCATTTGCAAATAGTTTTTGTTGGTTATATAAATCATCCATGCCCTTTGAGGATTCATTTTATCTTAACAAAAGGTAATAAAGGTGTTGTTCAAGTGAGCTTGCACACACCTTGACTATTATAGGGTAAAATAAATGCAGAGTGTGTCAGAAGATATATGCACTCAGACTTCTTACGTAAGGCCAATGCACCAGCCAGCCGGTGTGGTACCGTATGTGATGTGGTATAAACTAAGATGTTTACCTTGGAGACGAAGGAGATATTGAAAGGGCGTTGTGCTTGATTCATAAGATGGTAAATGCTACCTCTTACTAGCACATGCACCGGGTAGCTCTGCCCACCAAAGGATAGGTAGACAGGAGAAATTACCTTTTTGTCTATGTTATTGGGCCCAAATGGTGGGGTAAGGTCTGCATACATCACTCTCCCCGATCCCACTTGTGCGACACACTAGGTATGTTGTTGTCTATGTTATTGGGATTTGAACCTTGGTTCCGATGTTTTTCATCCGTGTTATTGACCGTTAGTAACATCCTTGAGTCAATGTCGTCTCGATTGAGTTTATTGATTAACCTATGACAACCCTTTCTTTTGGTTGGATTTGGAATGGGTCATGCTTTGGGAAGCTCATCTAGAGGTGAAAGCTAGGATAATGGTGGATTAAATTAAGTTAATGCAAAAGCATGTAGGGTCAGTAGATGTTTATTTTTTAATTTTTAATTTTTTGAGTATATTTTATGTTTCTGATTGTCTTGATGCAGGATAAAGTAGGTGGTTAAAGGACAACTCTTTAATATTCTATTTGATTAACAAATTGGACTTACTAATCTTCTACTAACACCTGGAACTTTTTTATTCTTACTTCTATGAATGTTTCGTTCTTTCCACGTACTTAGCGACTCTGCTGTTTTTCCTTACATATTCATCCTTTTGGCGTTAAATAATAGTCTGCTAGCTGATTTTTGTCCCCTGTTGTTTGATCATTCAATATGCATCCCAAAGTTGGGTTGCGTATACGAATCATATGTATCCATTCCATTGTATTAGACACTTCGAACAAATTCAATATTTAAATGATTTATCATAGTTAGCATAATGGAGAAAATACTATGTTGTCCGTTAACCCATAGTAACCCTTTTATCCTGGAAAGGAATATGCTTTGCCACATATGTTGGCGCAATTCTGTCACCTCGGTATTCCGTGTTCGATCATACCTCTTCATATTGTACATCATAAGTATTTAATGTTGTGCTGCTTTTCTTTCTTTTAGGTCCGGGATTGGTATTTGGATTCTTTCCGTGACCTTCGATCCTATCCAGAAATAAAGGATAAAAATGATGAGTTGGAATTCACACAAATGGTTAAGATGATTAAGGTCCGGCACAATAATGTCGTTCCAATGATGGCTTTGGGGGTCCAACAACTCAAGAAAGAGCGGCCTAAATTTGATTATGAGGATTTAAGAGAAATACACCAATTTCTTGATCGATTTTACATGTCTAGAATTGGGATCCGCATGCTTATTGGTTAGCTCCGTACTTTACCTGGATTATTTCTTATGGTGTCGATCTTTATCTTGTATAAGTTTGTGTCATTAACAAATGTTGTCTCACTGGTAAATTTCTGGTAAACTCAGGGCAGCATGTGGCCTTACACGATCCTAATCCACTTCCCAATTGTGTGGGCTATATACATACAAAAATGTCTCCTCTGGAGGTTGCACGCAATGCCAGTGAGGATGCCCGGGGGATTTGCTTACGTGAATATGGAAGCGCACCTGACATTAACATTTATGGAGATCCTGATTTTACATTCCCGTATGTTTTGATCTTAAATCACGGGCATCATTCGTTATACAAAAAATCTCTTACGTTTACTGTCCACCTCTTTACCGTCTTGTACATTTCTCTTGTTCTGCCAAAAGCGTTATTGATATCTGCATTCTAGAAGATGATATGGAATGTGGAGGTGTTCCGTCAGGTCCTGTTTCTTTGTTTGATTTTTCCACCTTTCGTGCAGTTATGTTCCATCGCATCTGCATATGATGGTCTTTGAGTTGGTAAAGAACTCTGTCCGTGCTGTTCAAGAGCGGTTTATGGACTCGGACAAAGTTGCCCCTCCTATTCGTATAATTGTTGCTGATGGTTTAGAGGATGTCACCATTAAGGTATGACCTCTTTTCAATCTTATTTTTTTCCCTGCAAAACTCCCTAATCATCATTGTCTAGTTAGGGACCTCATTCCTCCTTATTGTGTTTTTAATTCGATTAGTAAATTTCGTGCTACTTTCTCTGGCATTAGTTAGTAAGCATTCCCGGGTTGATGTAGATTTCTGATGAAGGAGGTGGAATACCGAGAAGTGGCCTTCCCAAAATTTTTACTTATCTCTACAGTACTGCAAGAAATCCGCTGGACGAGGACTTTATGACAACTGATGTAGCTACTGCATGCACGATGGCTGGTTATGGATATGGAATTCCAATAAGTCGTTTGTATGCTCGTTACTTTGGAGGGGATTTGCAGATTATCTCCATGGAAGGCTATGGTATGTTATTTAAATTGTCTCAACCTTGTTTCCACCAATACCGTTTGATTAGTAGATAAACTAAACTAAGTTAACGCCTTTTCTGATAGTATAGCCGACCATAACTATTTGACGTTGATGCCTAGATGATCTTTATTATCAATACTATAACATAGTTGCTTAGCCTAGATCATCTGTTTGTTGAAACCGTGAAAGGATGTATAAGCATCAGGTTCCACAAACAACGGTGTAGACACGTATAGCGAAGGGTGGTGGTCATTTAGTTTTGCATGGTAACGGCTCTTGTGGAGCATTGCGGATAGTGGCTTAGCCATGTAGAATGAAGCGCGGTGTTCAATTGACCACCACCACCCTTCATCGAAGAACTATATCCGAGTATATTGGAAACAGCCTCCGGCAAAAATGCAAGGTAAGACTGCGTACTATACACGCTTGTGGTGGGGCCCTTCCCTGAACCCTGTGCATAGCGGGAGCTTTAGTGCACCGGGCTGCGCTTTTATATATATATATGAGAAACTATATTGTATGCCAAAAGTTACTCTTTATTCATATTTACCGAGCTCTGAACACCCTTAACGAAATTCCTGATTGATGCCCACGAATCTCTTGACCTCTTTACAGGTACAGACGCTTACCTTCACTTATCGCGATTGGGAGATTCACAGGAGCCCTTAACTTGATGTATGACGTTGGGAGTTCAATCGCGTTACGAAAATTTGCTCTAGCTACTAACAAGGGGAGAACTTTGAATCCTCATTTTAGGGAAAAGTAAATGTTGTTGTAAATTGGCAAAATCCTCTTTGTTGTAAGACATTAAAAAATGTCGCTTAAAACTTGGGTCACTTTGCAATTTGACAAGTGATAGTTTAATAACATTGAAAAAAAGAAGTTATGATTGTAGTTTTGTTATAAGAGTTTGTATCAAATGATGTATGATGTATGTATGTGCATACAATTTTTCTCACTTAATTGTACTTAGTAATTAATATATTTACATTCTATTGATTTACTTTTTCTCACTCGTGAAATTTTACTGGATATGTTATTGTTACTGTACATCTATTGAATCAAGGGTATTAGCCATGCAAATTTGATGTGGTTCAACATAAAAAGTTCACACTAGAAATTCCTCATGCCTAAGTACCTAACCCTGTGCAAACTTCTGAGAAAATGATTTTTGAATAGTATCTACTTTAAAGGAAGAGGAGCGTTGGTGTAACTGGTAAAGTTGTTGTCATATGATCAGAAGGTAACGGGTTCAAGCCTTGAAAACAACCTCTGGTAGAAATGCAAAGTAAGGCTACATACAATACATGGAAACAACCTTTGGTAGAAATGCAAGGGTAAGGCTGCGTTCAATACACCTTTGTGGTGGGGTTCTTCTCCGAATCCTGCGCATAGCGAAAGTTTTAGTGCATCGAGCTGTCCTTTTATATGTACCTCAAAGGTGCTTTTTAACAAGGATGTCTAAAAAATTACTTTTGAAGTACATATGTCATCCATTACACGTAACCCGGTCCAGTCAGGGTCAAAATCGGAAAAAAAAACCGTAAAAGTTTTTCTTCAATATACACTATATATACCCACCTATATACATTTTAAATACGTTAAACAATATACACACAATATATATACACTATATATATAGTATATACGACATTAGAATTTAAAAAACATATACACATATACACAATTACACATGTAATCAGGTATACGACTATACGTTAGTTAAATATATATACTACTTTAAACTTTAGAGTCTATAGAAAATATATACACATATATACATACCATTCAATATATGTACTACTTTAAATAAAACATATACTACAATATATACACACACTATATATAGTTATATACTACTACTTTATAAAATATATACACATGTATACGTTAAATATATACTACCTACTTTAGAGTCTACAAAAAATATATACACATATATACTTTGGCCCAAAACCCCAAATTCGATTTATTTAAAAAAAAAATAGAATTGGACAGGTCCGATTAACCGACGGGCCTGATCCGGGTTGGATCCGGGCCAAGTTAACCGAGTCCAAAAATTGTTTTGGCCCAGCCCGTGAACTGATCGGGTCGGGTCTCTAAGAGGGTCGGGTCGGGTCAAACCGACCCATTTGACAGGCTTACTTCAGCTCATAAAAGAGATTGGTAATGGCAATTGTTTCCGACTATAGTTTTAATGGCAAAATACTTGAAAGAAAGAATCCAAAGTGTGGCTCAGGGTCAATGAAATGAATTGAGTATTATGAAGTTTTTGGTTTAAAATTCGATATAAGCATTCAGAACCCTTGTGAATTATGATCAAAGTCACTACGATATACTTCAACTTTACGGGATCCTATTACCTCCTGAACTCAATTTTAGCGTATTTTTGTCACTCTTTCATATTGATATGACACCTTGCATTAAGTTAAACACGTGAGGCACATGAAGAACTGTCATGTGTCACGTCAGCTAAAAAGATTAAAGTATCGTAGCAAATTTGATCATAATTCAGGAGTACTAGATGCTTATCTCTTAAATTCTGCAGCGATAAAATATTAGGTGCTTTCTTTATATCCTTGTGCATCTGTTCTAACTTTGATGGAACGACTCAAACACTACACTTATCAAAAGTGAAGTTCTTAGGAAGAAGTCGAGTTGCTTTTATTTAGTCAAACTTTAATGGAAGTATGAATATCAAATTAAAAAAAAAAAAAAACTACTTATTGCAGCTACTTCCCATCATTGGTGAACACAAATTAAACCTCAATATTTCAGATAATATTTAAGATTGTCATATTCAAAACGTGGCATGCCACTATCCATATAAAATAAAGTCTACTTAATAAATTCAGAAAAAAAAAAATTATCTCAACCATGGAACATCTTTTTTATTTTACAAAATCTCTGTAAACCCATTTTTCTCTACTCCAGTATGAACCTCCACTTAATAAATTCTCGTGGTTCGGCCCCATGCATTCCATGCATAACGAAAACTTTAGTACATCAGACTGATCTCTGGCCCCGCCATATCTCCGCTGCCGTGAGAGCTTCAGCAACGGCAGCGGAGATGGTGGTGGCGGGGCCGGAACAACCTGGTGGGAAAATGGTGGTGGAGTTAGTTGGTGCATTTAATGAGTTAACTGAAAGAATGGATAATACTGTACTTTCTACTAGCTCTTCAAGATTGTTGTTTAAAAGTCTGAAATTGTGTATTCCAATTCTTCAGTCACTTCCACTTGCTCCTGATGGTAGAGCTCCACTTTCTAGAGCTTTGTCTGTTGCTGTTATTTTAGCTGATTTACAGGTAAAAATTTACTCGCACTCGATGTTTATAGTGTTGATTTTCACTTAGCTTTGTTAACAGTAAAGTTAGAAAACTAATAGCAAACTATTTTAGCTGATTTACTGGTAAAAATTTACTCTCACTCGATGTTTATAGTGTTGATTTCCACTTAGCTTTGTTAACAGTAAAGTTAGAAAACTATTAGGAAACTATTTTAGTTGATTTACTGGTAAAAATTTACTCGCACTCGATGTTTATAGTGTTGATTTTCACTCAACTTTGTCAACAGTAAAGTTAGAAAACTATTAGCAAACTATTTTAGCTGATTTACGGATAAAAATTTACTCGCACTTGATGTTTATAGTGTTGATTTTCACTTAACATTGTTAACAGTAAAGTCAAAAAACTAATAAGTGATCCCTCTGATTCAATTTGTTTACCTAATTTTGACTTACACGTAGTTTAAGAAAGTAACGAAGACTTTTAAATGTGTGGTGTTAAACTAAAGATATGTAGAATGTATTAAAATGCCCATTAATCTTGTGGTTTTAAATATGTCACATGGAAGTTAGAATTAAAGAGTTGCCGTAAAGAGAAAGAGTCATTCTTTTTTCAACGGGATAGAAAGGAAAGTAAGACAATTGAATAGGGGAGTATTATTTGTCACTGTATAAATTTAAGAGTAAAGCATCTAGTACCTCCTGAATTATGACTCAATTAGCTACGACACACTCCAACTTCACGAGGGTATGACCAAATTTGCTACGACACGCTCCAACTTCACGGGAGTCCTATTACCCCTGAACTAAATTTTAGCGTATTTTTGTCATCCCTTTTAGCTGACGTGACTCCTTTTGTCAACCTTTTTAGCTGACGTGGCACCTTTGATGCGGGCCTCATTCCCAGTTTACTCGTAAATACTTGAAGTATGGCTTCATAACCCCTTGTTGGAAGTTTGCTATTGCTCTGTCTGTATGTGTATGCGTGTGTGCACACTTAGTTTAAGCAAAAGCTAAAAGGTATTTGCCATTTGTTACAGATGGATGCTGAAGTTATATCCACTGGTCTACTAAGAGAAGTTCTCGAGGCAGGTGCTATCTCAATATATGACGTGAGGGATCGGATTGGTACCAGTACCTCTCATTTATTGCATGAAAGTTTACGTGTGAAGCATATGTCGTTAAAGGTAGAAGTATTGGATGATGATAGCGCAACAGCATTGAGGAAATTTTGTCTGACATACTATGATGTTAGGGCGTTAGTGTTAGACCTTGCTATCAAGCTCGATATGATGAGGCACCTTGATTATTTACCTAGGTACCGGCAGCAGATGATAGGACTTGAGGTTATGAAACTACATGCTCCTTTAGCACATGCCATCGGAACTAACTTGTTATCTCTTGAACTCGAGGATCTATCTTTCCGATACTTGTTTCCTTACTCGTATCTTTATCTTGACGCGTGGTTGCGAAGTCACGAGTCTGGAAACAAGCCTTTGATTGATGTCTGCAAGGAGCAGCTGCTTCAGTCCCTCAAATCTGATCCACTGTTAACGGAAATTGTGAGTAAGATATCTGTTGAGGGTCGTTACAAAAGTCGTTATAGCACCATGAAGAAGCTCTTGAGAGATGGTCGAAAGCTTGAAGAGGTGAATGACATCTTAGGTCTAAGAGTTATATTGACTCCTTTATCAGGCGTAGACGAGTCAGAAATGGGGGAAAAGGCTTGCTACAGGGCACGCGAAGTCGTCCAATCTTTGTGGGAAGAGATACCAAGTAGGTCGAAAGACTATATCTTAAGGCCTAAAGCTAACGGATATAAGAGTTTGCACATGGCTGTTGATACCGGTGAAAATGGTCGGACCAGACCTCTAATGGAAATTCAAATACGAACAGCAGAAATGGATATACTAGCGTCTGGAGGAGCAGCGTCTCATGCGTTGTACAAGGGCGGTGTTACTGATCCTGAAGAGGTAAACATCATATTCGATCCCATTCATAATGCCGGTATATTTTAAACATAAGAAACAGCCTCAGGCAAAAATGTAAGGTAAGGCTGCGTACAATACACCTTTGTGGTGGGGCCCTTTCCCGCCTCCCCGGACCCTGCGCATTGCGGGAGCTTTAGCACATCGGGCTGCCCTCTTAATTAAAGAATCTATGATTGGAATTGTCATCAAAACTGGATTCATGATAAGATGTTGACCGAACTACGTTAAATTATTGCATCTCTTTTAGCATATTTCTCTTTTGACGGGCCAATATAGTCTACGTCACTCTTTCTTGGCATGTCTCATTTATCGTCTTTCGAGGTTTGCTTTTGTCAGTTTCCGCATGACACCTGATTATTTCGATCCCAAGACTTTTGTCTTTCCTTTTTCTTCTTTCACTAGTTATGCCTTCAATGTTGTTTCAGAAGAATGCAATTCTTGTATTTTGATCTGACCGGAGCCTCGGTAATAACTGTTTTTTCTTACGTAGTGCAATAACAACAACATTTGCCGTCAAATCATATACAGGCAAAGCACCTGAAGGCAATCATGATGGCTGCAGCAGAGCTTGCAGCATTGCGCCTTCAAGATTTTCCTTCGGCGAATCACAAAGGTCTGGAAACTGACAAGAGAGGAAGGGTGTTCCGTCTTCTTGACAAGAATGGAGATGGTAAAATAAGCATTGACGAACTTATGGAAGTGATGGAAGATCTCGGTGCCCCAGGAGATGATGCGCGGGAGATGATGCAACTTCTTGATTCAAACAGTGACGGTTTTTTGAGCTCAGATGAATTCGATTTATTTCAGAACCAGGTACATGAGCATAGATATTGTTGTTTTGGCAAGATTGAATGTGAAAGTAGTATTGCACCGACAAAAGTTTCTCCGAATTACAAAATTTCCAGTGGTTCTGGGAATTGCAGAAAACTTTCCGGTTCATGTCAGATGACATACAAGCAAGTTTCTACGTAAAATTATTCTTTAACTCGTTCAACTTTTGACGATAGCATTAATGTTGTTTCAGGTTGAGTTCATCAGGAATTTAGAAGATAGAGATGATCATTATCAAACACTGTTAAACGAAAAGCTGCAAATAGGAAATGAAACCGGTTTGATTCCATTGTACAGTACACAGCAAGGTGATAGTCTGGTAACGAATTAGTATCATTCTGTTAAATCTGTGTTCTTTGTGTATGTATCTATTGAGAAGGTTCGTGCTCTATACTGGGGCTTTTTGATGTCTCAAAGTAGATATCTTTCCGCGGAAAAGATATTGAATCCCCTCTGAATAATAGTTGTTTGTGCACGGTCTCAATCAAATGTAATGTATCTGTATGTTTTAGTATGTATCGTTTCTGTACAACTCTTGTACATAGTATTTTATCCCCGGAATGTACACATGTGAGTGCATATATATACGTAGTGTATCAGTTGGATTGGAAAATTTACTTACGCCTGGTGTATGTTCTCATTCTTCGCTATGGTATTTGGATCTCGAATCAATGTTTGTATGATGAAGGGAACATTGCTTTCGACAATCTGCTGAATTGTCTGTGTATATGTACTCATAGATTGTCTACATTTAGAACAAAAGGAAAAACCCGCCCCCAGGCCCTTGGTCTAGCGGTAAGAGCACATGATGTGTGGGTTAGGTGCATGCTACAAGTTTGAATACTGTTGTTACAGATGAAAAAACTGGTATTTAAGTAGATACGGGTAGAGAGGCTGTCCCATTATCCACCGAGTTTCAAACCGTGTGCCACTGGCCCTCAGGAATTTTTTATGACTCTGCATGTATTGTTCATTTCTCTCAGACTATAGTTAGGTTTCGAATTATTTTTGTTAATGCTGTTCAGGAACAAAGCGAAAAAAAACCCAAATACGTGTACATGTTGTAACGATATGTTCCAAAATACATGATCCGATTTGAGAGTTACCCAGCAGAAAGAGAAAAGCTTATGTGCCCAGGAGGTCACGGGGTCAAGCCGTGGAAACAGTCTCTTGCAAAAATGCAAGGTAGAGCTACCTACAATAAGTCATTGTGGTTCGGCCCTTCCCTGAACCCGCGCATAATAAGCTTTAGTGACATGAGTGCTTTTATTTTATTTAACACTTGTTACATGAACATTACAAAATGACATTATATTTATAGTTGCATCTCATTTACAATCTTCTACTCTATTACTCTCAATTGTTGAGGTAATTCTTTGTTCCTGGATAATAAAAGAATGGTAAAAGTTCCGTCTTTCACAAGTTAGGTTGGCTGGAGTTCTTCACTTTGCTGGACTCCCAATTCGTCCGATAATCTGTTACACAGCTGTGTAATGAAAAAAAGTTGATCAGTGTCTGAGGTTCGAGGACTAGAGGCGAATCCAGGATCTCGAGCCAGTAGTTTAGTTGAATTCACAGAACTCGTCCTGGATCTACCTCTGTCTAGACGAGGGATAGAGGTATATACCTGTCTATATACCGTAGAATCTCCCGAAGATTTTTGTAACTCTACAACATACAAGGATGTACTTATCTCGAAAACCTGAGAATTCGGTAAAAATGTTGGATTTTACGACTTTGTTGTATTATTCATGAAAACAAAGCGGAGTTAAGTATCTCGTATGTTACTTACCTCTGCTACTATTGAAAGATTGGCTTGTGTTTTTTGACCTTTGTGTTCTAGCAATACTTTTAACTACAATACAAACACATAAACGAGGTTTTTTATCGGTGAATATACGAAGATAGAAGGGTGAAAAACACACCTAAAGTATCTCGATTTAGAATTTCATACCTGAACTATCAGCAAGTATTTATCGAAACATGCTTCAACTATCAGTTGTTCACTTTTCCAACCTGAACAACGGTGATATTTCAGGTAGGAGAAGTGAACAGCAGATAGTTGAGGCGTGTTTCGATGAACATTTGATCACACTTAAAGTATCTCGATTTTTTGAATTTCATACCTGAACTATCACCAAATATTTATCATGCTTCAACTACAGCTGTTCACTTTTCCTACCTGAACAACGGGACATTTCAGATAGGAAAAGTGAACAACTGATAGTTGAGGTGTATTTCGATAAACATTTGATCATAGTTCAAGTATGAAACTCAAAATCCGGGATACTTTAGGTGTTTTTTGGAACGTAAACTCATATTATAATGCAAAGCATAAACATATGAACATATATGTACTAACCTTTCCAGTTTTTTTCTGGACTTGAAATCCCATTTGAACTGCTAAATTCTCAATCCGTTCTAACAATTCTTTCGGAGAGAGGTTAGACGTGAACCTGATTTTCCTCTCGGAAGCATCCTGAATAAATTCCACGTAATTAAGTCTAGTTTTTTTCGTGACCGATCCTTGTATGATTCGAAGAAATTAAGGTCATAGGAATTTACCTCATTTTCAAAAAAACCAGAAAGATCAAGACATGAGGACATTCCGATAAGTTGAAAGGCATTATTGATAAGAGAAGGTGATTCTGAATCCCTTTCTGTGTCAATTGGCTGTGCCAAGGATATAAAGAAGATCAATTAATCAAAAATCTTAACACTGTTAAAAGATACAATAAAGCACAACCCGGTACACTAAAGCTCCCGCTATGTGCGGAGTCTGGGGAAGTGCCGGACTATAAGAGTCTATTGTACACAACCTTACCCTGCAGTTATGCAAGAGGCTGTTTCCACGGCTTGAACCTGTGACCTCATGGTCACATGACAGTAACTTTACCAGTTACTCCAATATGGTATCAGAGCAGATAGAGGTACAAGTTCTCATGGTCAGCCATTATTTAACGTGCTAGGCCATCAAAAAGTGTCTGAACACATGTAATGAAGGCGTATATAGCATCTCTAACAGTTTAAGCTTTTAGATAAGACGATCGATCAGTTCCACAGACACGAACATAATGCAAGACATGAAAGAAAATATTCAAGGATCAAAGTTCATACTGCATCATGTACTGTCAACACTTCATCATCTGAGGATGCGTCGTCGCTTTCCAAATCTTCCTCTTCATCGGGAATTGCAGGAGTATAATCTTGTTTAAACCATTCATCTTCTTTAATTTCCGCCATTGTTATTCGAGTTTGTGGATTTGGATCAAGAATCCTCCTTATAAGATTCTTTGCTCCTTGTGATAACCACTTTGGTATTGGAGCATCGCCCTTAAATATCTGTTTTCACATCCCTAAAAACAATATTAAAAAACTTCGCTACCAAAGACGATTCCATATAAAACACAGACAATGGAAGATCCAACCATGAGCTCTTGCTATGCGCGAGCCCTGGAGAAGGGACGGACCACAAGGGTCTATTGTGCACAGCCTTACCCCTACATTTCTGCAAGAGACTGTTTCCACAGCTCGAACTTGTGAGGCAACACCTTTATAAGTTACATCAAGGCTCCCCTTCAGGTCGATCCCTCTATATATGCGTGAAAAATAAGTACTAATAAAGTTAAACATACATATCAGAACCCTGGAGAAGGGCTGGACCACAAGGGTCTATTGTGCACAGTCTTACCCCTACATTTCTACAAGAGGCTGTTTCCACAGCTCGAACTTGTGAGACAACACTTTTATAAGTTACGTCAAAGCTCCCCTTCAGGTAGATCCCTCTATATATGCATGAAAAATAAGTACATATAAAGTTAAACATACGTATCAGAACCCTGAACCCTGGAGAAGGGCGGACCATAAGGGTCTATTGTGCATAGCCTTATCCTTACATTTCTGCAAGAGGCTATTTCCACAACTCGAACTTGTGAGGCAACACCTTTATAAGTTACGCCAAGGCTCCCCGCCCTCTATATATGCGTGAAAAATAAGTATTGATAAAGTTAAACATACATATGAGAACCCTGGAGAAGGGCCGGACCACAAGGGTCTATTGTGCACAGCCTTACCCCTACATTTCTGCAAGAGGCTGTTTCCACAGCTCGAACTTGTGAGGCAACATCTTTATAAGTTACACCAAGGCTCCCCTCCCTCTATATATGCGTGAAAAATAGGTACAGATAAATTTAAATATGCATATCAGAACCCACAACGTCTAAATTTTGGATCTGCCACTATACGTGTGCACAATCGAGAAAAGGAAACAAACCTTATGATAAAGCACTGCAAGATTTCTATCATCAAAGGGTAAAAAGCCAGTGAGGATGACATATAAAATGACACCACATGACCAAGTATCTGATGTTGCACCATCATATCCTCTGTTAGATAGAACTTCAGGAGCAACATAATTGGGACTACCACATGTTGTATGCAACAATCCATCATCCTATAGATGAACAAGAGAGCTAACTAAGCTTCACAACAACAACAACAAGAGAGCTAACTAAGCTTCACAACAACAACAACAACAAGAAAAACATGCATGTATGTAAAAGCAAGTGAAGAAGAGGCTAAAGGGCAGTCCGGTGCACTAAAGCTCTCGCTATGCGCAGGGTTCGGGAAAGGGCCCACCACAAGGATATATTGTACGCAGCCTTACCTTGCATTTCTGCCAGAGGCTGTTTCCAAGGCTTGAACCCGTGACCTCCTGGTCACATGGCAACAACTTTACCAGTTACTCCAAGGCTCCTCTTCAAATGAAGAAGAGCGTAGCACGACTAATAGTCAGAGGCGGATCTAGAACGAGTCAATGAGTTCCACTGAAATCTACTACTTCTGTCTCGAGTCACTTATACATGCGTGAATGATTCAAGAAAATGTAAACATGCGCAATAAAGAGGTCCAAGTTTACCCATTTACTATACGAAATATCTTAATTTTATCATCCGTTTTACTATGATTATACTTCAAGTTTGAACTCCATTAGGTCCAAGGACAAATACAAGATGATTTGCGAACGACAAGGGTATAAATGATACCAAAGTATAACACAGGGTAAAATTAAAATATCGTATAGTCCCTCTCTCTATATATAGTCGATCACATCCATACTGAACCCATCAACTCTAAATTCTAGATTCGCCTCGACGAATAGTAGTCACAAGTTAAGTACCATACCCTTAAATGTTGAGGCAATGCACTTAGTCCAAAATCTGTTATCTTTATGTTTCTTCCTCCATCAATGAGAACATTCTCTAGCTGCATTTTGTGCGAACGAGTATTAATATATACTATTATATGGTTGTGAGAATTTTCCAATGAAAAAACTTTACAACAACAACAATAACATGTGAAGGTAGAGAGACTGTTTCCGAAGGACCTTCGGATCAAGTAACCACATAAAAATAAGAGTAAAGCATCTAGTAACCCCTGAACTATGACCAAACTTGCTACGACACACTCCAACTTCAAGAGTGTTCTATTACCCCCTGAAATAGATTTTTAGCATATTTTTGTCAATCTTTTTAGCTGACGGTGACACCTTTTGTCAACCTTTTTACCTGATGTGGCACCTTTGACGTGGGCTCATTTTATGTAATAAAAGTGCACATCAGCACAAAAGGGTAGCAAAAATACGCTGAAATTGAGTTCAGGAGTAATAGGACCTCCGTGAAGTTGGAGTGTGTTGTAGCAACTTTGATCGTAGTTCGGAGTACCGGATGCGTATCTCTGAAAATAATATGAAAAGGAAATAATGCTAACATTAATGAAGAAAAGAACAGTAGTAATAACAAATAATACGATAACAAACACGAATATTTATCTTATTTTTCATATTTTTAAAAAATAAATACTTGCATTTATTGTACAATATATTTACCTTGAGGTCTCTATGGAAGACACCTTTGTCATGGCAATAACTAACACCATCAATTAATTGTTGAAATAATTTTCTGCCTTGTGATTCTGATAATTTCCCTTTAGAAGCCTATTAATTAATGGAGATAGTTAATTTCCAAGAATTTAATGCAAGAAAAAAAAAAAAGGTTAATGACAAATTAAGAAAATTTACTTACAATTCTGTCAAATAATTCACCACCATTTACATATTCCAATACCATGTAAATCTTGGTTTTGCTTGCTAATACCTGTTTATATGTCAGAAACAAATGATCACTTAAAAAATTACGTCAAATTTGACTAGTAACACTATTTTTACATTGTCATTTTATTAAACTAAAAAAAATTCACAAATAATTATTTTTACTCCTATAAGAAACGTGTCTTTTAAATTGGCCTAAGTTATATAATAAACACGCCCTTTAACTTACCCTACGTGTGACATAATATACGTAGGATGTCATGCAAGACGCAAATCGCCATATAGTGCATCAAATAAGACGTGTCTACTTGTTCAACTTTATACAAATGTAGGATGTCATGTAAGACCCAAATCGCCATATAGCGTGCCAAATATGATGCATGTGTCTACTTGTTCAACTTTATACAAATGTAGGTCGTCATGTAGGACGCAAATTGTCATATAGCGCGCCAAATAAGACGCATGTGTCTACTTGTTCAACTTTATGCAAATGTAGGATGTCATGTAAGACCCAAATCGCCATATAGCGCGCCAAATAAGATGCATGTGTCTACTTGTTCAACTTTATACAAATGTAGGTCGTCACGTAGGACGCAAATCGCCATATAGCGCGCCAAATAAAACGCATGTGTCTATTTATACACTCAAAATTAAAAAATACGTGTATCTATTACAGGGGCGACTCTAACTATTAAAAAAATAGGCAACCGCCTTAGACCTCCAAATACGAAGGCATCAATTTTTTTTTATAATAATAGATTATAGTTTTATTATTATTATTATTATTATTATTATGAAGTACTATTCATAAAAAAAATAAACTTGTTATATAAAAGTAAAGAATTATTAAAAGTTTGATGTATTTAAACTTTAAAGTACTATGTTTCAAGAATGATTAAATGCATAGATAATATGAACAGAAAAAGAATTATTAAAAGAAATCGACTTAAAAAAAATATTAATAACTTTGCATCTCAAACTATCTAAAATATAGACTTTATAAAAATATATATATTTATTTTTTTCTTAAAAATTTAAGGTCCCGTTTAAATTTTACCTTAGGCCACTAAAATGATTGAGCCGCCCCAGATATATTATGCCAATAAAAAAAAAAAATCATTATCACATATTTACAGTGTTTCACTTGTGAAATTTAAAACTCTATGCAATTATTTTTCATCATATTATTGGAAGGTGACTAGACCATGCTATTACTATCAAAAAAGAAAAAAAAATAGTTTTCTGTCAATGTCAAAAATAATTAATGGTGTCCAAAAGCTCTTTGAGCCTTTCATATTTATGTGGCTAAATTTGTAACAAATGGTCTATTCTTCCTATATATGAGTGGGACCTAACCCCATTTTTAAAAACAAAAAATCATGTGTCCTAGTTGATAGTTAATACAAAAAATCAATGGAGGAATGGGGTATTTTTTTTTTTAACCCCGAAAAACCCGTAGCCGCTACACCCTTTAGACATGTGTACTGGGTAGCCTGCAAATCACACAGGGGATATAAATCACACTACGTAAATTTTACGTGACAGACTCATGGCTCAAAGACATTGAGTAGGGAAGACATTGAGTAGGGAATCGATCTCAGATAGCTTTGATGAACTACCATCCTTCAAACCAGTGAGCCAGTCTCAAAGGACGAAATGCGGTATTTTATTAAGTATATTATATAAAGTCAAAATATGGATAGAGACGGCTAGAGTGTCCTCATCCATATTTTCTTATATCAAAATCAAAATAATTATCAAAAGTGTTCGAGCCAACTTTCAGCACGTACAAATATTTTTAAACTATTAATGTCTTATACATTAAAAAAAAGGACAGTATGGTATATTAAAGATCCCAATATATGCGAAGTAGGGCTAAACCAACGCAATCTTACATCATATTTCTGCAAGAAACAATTTTTACAGTTTATATAATCTCTTTTCCTACGATCTTGTGTCGCATACTTTCCTTTTGAAATGAGGGTTTATGAAAATAGCCTCTCTACCTCGTAAAGGTATGAATGATATTTGAATACACTGTACCACATCTTATTAACGGAATTATACTGAATATGTTATTATTAATAGAGGAAAGCATTAGTACTCCTGAATTACGATCAAATTTGCTACGACATACTCCAACTTCACGTAGGTCATATTACCCTCCTAAATTAGATTTTAACGTATTTTTATCAATCTTCTTAGCTGACATGACACCTTTAACGTGATCTCCATTTATATAAAAGGTGTCATGTCAGCACAAAAGGATGACAAAAATACGTTAAAATTGAATTATCCTGTGAAATTAAAATATATCATAGTAACTTTGATCATAATTCGAAATTACTGGATGCTTATATGGGAAAATATGCTTTTGAATTGGCGAAATCCCAATAAGAATTTTTTTCCTTTTTTAACGAGTCATACATTAACATGAATCTAGATTATTGAGTCAGATGATTACACAAATATTTAAAATTTAAAAAAGAAGACTTTACAAAGCAGATAAGCACAAACCAAAATTTTAAGGATAAAATCAATCTAAACACACATTATTAGTCATAATAGGACTATTAAATTATGAAAACATTAAAAAATTAATTAACCTTTTTGGGACAAGATAAATTCAACTGACTTTTATCCTACATAGCATTTCAACAAAATTCAAAACAAAAATAACCCTTTCTTTTTTATATTTTTTACAATTTTTAGCCGGTATTATTTAAGTGTAATCAATGTGCATATATTATACGCTTATTATAAACTTAAATTGTATAACAATGACAACTCTAGCAAGGATTAAATATACGTAGATTTTATTACGTTAATTTATAAAGATAAAAAAATTATTTTGGTGAACTCTCAGCTCAAGTAAAATATTTTAAAGTAGTTATAAAATGAAAATTAAAAAAAATAAGGACAGCGACAAAAATAAAATAATGCAATACAAATTAATATATAATATTTTTTAAATAATAATAATAATAACAAAAAAATAATGCGATAATGAAAGTTAAAAAAAGTAAAGAAGAAAGCAATCTTTTAAACGTGTAAGGTTGTGAACAATTGTTCTTTACTTAAAGCAAACATGAATTTTGCCTTTTGGGAAAGTATGCAAATGGAAAATAATAAAAAATAAAACTCACTAGTATTATTTAATTTAAACAACATATAAGACAATGAAGAAAGAACAAAAATAATACTCTTTCAAAAAAAGTAAAAAAAAACACTTAGAGAAAGAAATTACTCATTCAAATTCAAACTTAATAAGGAGATAAAAACGAATCGATAAAAATTTATTCGTATCGAATGTTTATCATATTCAACCATATAATAATTACTTTATTTAAAATAAACGTATAATATGAATAAGTATTTATCATACCTCATATAATCTAACAACGTTTGGATGCTTGAGGACTTTTAATGTTCGAATCTCCCTCTTTATCTGCAAATAATAATCATAAAGATTAAAAACTTAATTAATTGAAGGTATTTTAATTTTATATATATAAATAAGAATTTCAGAATTATGTTTGACAAATTCAATTTTTTTTCCTTTATTATAACTCGAAGAAATAAAGGGCTAAACCTTACTAGATCTTGATCTAACATCACCTTTTTCTCTTATTTAGATTTTGTCAAGCAGACACAAAAGGTCTTATGTTATATTTTGACGATCTTACATTTTTTGAAAATCATAGAATGTCAGATTTGAAATTTGAAAATGTGACTTAATAAATTTTGAAATTCTTTATGTGTTTAAGCTTTATAAAATTTTTGAACGAAGAGGATTCAATTGAAGCATCATAGCTCGACGTATACTTCATTCCGATCAGAATCCAACACGTTTAACTCCGCGATTCGCGGAGACGAAAATAACGCAAAGAAAGAGAGAAAGAAAAAAATAATTTTTCAGTATGTCAAAATTATTATTCAATAATTCATCTAATAATCGAAAAATTCCAATTTAGCCTTCTTCATTCGATAAGATTTTTTGAACGAAGAGAATTCAGTTGAACCATTAGCTCTATCTAGCTCCACTTCTATCGAAACCCATCACATTGAAATTTCGAAATCCACCCAAAAAGAGAGAGAAAAGTGATTGAATTGAACCCCACCGTTCTACGTCGCTCCGCTTCAGTAAACTTTCCAAAAAAAAAAAAATTCCGTACACTAAAGTTTCATTATATGCGGAATTCAATGAAAGATCGAACCAAAAAAAGCCAAACAAGAGTAGCTTCTTGCATTTCTGCAATAGACTCTTTCAGCGACTTGAACTCATTACTTCTAATTTCATAATAACAATTTTATTAGTTACGTTGAAATTTCCCTTAAAAAGGAAAGAAAGAGAAGAATGATTCAACTAAACCTCCTCGACTCTACCTAACTCCGCCCCAATCACAACCTACAAATCTAAATTCCAATGACGACAATAATAACAACGTATCTAGTATACACATACCATATCTAAAACCCAGAAATCTAAACTGAAACAACAACAATAACAACATACCTAGTATAAACAAACTATACCTCTACTCGTAGATATAGCAAAATTGTTTCCGAAAGAACAAAGAATGATTCAGCTAAACCTCCTCGACTTTACCTACCTCCATCGTAATTACAACCCACAAATCTAAACCCGAACAACAATAATAACAACATAGCTAGTATAAACAAACTATACCTCTACTCGTAGATATAGAGAAACTGTTTCCGAAAGATTAAAGAATGATTCAACTAAATCTCCTCGACTCTACCTAACTCCACTCCAATTACAACTCATTACTCACAACGTCTAAATTCTAAATCCGACAACAAAAAAAAAAAAACAAGAACATACCTGATCAGTAATTCTGAGATCATGAATCCTATGTTTCTCCAAAATCTTTATAGCAAAAGATTTACCAGAATCTATATGTTTTGCATACTTTACTTTGCCAAAATTACCTTGTCCTAATGTTCTTCCAAACTCATATTTACCTATTCGCATTCCCTTTTTACCTCTTTGATCACTTCTTATTATTTCTTCTTCTTGTTGTTGTTGTTGCTGTATTATTACCATTTGTCACTAAATTTGATAAAAGAAAAACTTATAAGATTTTTTTTGGTATGTGTCTTTAGGGAAGGTAGAATTTGTGATTTTTGAAGTTTGAAGTTTGAAGTTTTCTTTGATGGATATTTGGCTTTTATAAGTAGTTTATTTATTAATTGGGCCACTTGGACTACGTGAAAACACGTGCTGACTTTTTCTACGGAATCGGAATCTCTAAAGAAGTATTTAAGGGTGTGGCAAGGATAATAACTTTTATGAGATTATTTTATGAAAAAATAATATAAACCTCCATCTTAACTTATCATATTTACACAAATTTTCATCTTTATAAAATAATTATAAAAATTTTAATTAATTATGTATCTTTATTAGATGTATCGGGGAGTTAATTACGTATCTCGACAGATACAAAATCGAAATGTATCGGGAGCTAATTATGTATTTTTATTTAGAAAAAATTATATCTTCGTTGGATGTAACAGACCCAAAATAAAATAAAAAACATATAACGGGAGCTAATTATGTATTTCGATAGACTCAAATTTGAGATTTTTAATAATTATGCAAAATATAGAAATTTTCTATAATTAAGCTTCAAACTGTCTGAATTTATGTGGTTTGCCCTATTACTTATGATAACATTGGTAGAATCAAGAATATATGCATGCGCTACGACCTCTACTTCGTAGAGATAGAAAAATCATTTTCGATAAACACTCGACTGAAATAAAGTATATAATAATGAATATTATTTAATCTCACAATTATTTAATTACATTATTTTTACTAAAATGATGGAATAAGTAATCCGCTATGTAAGCTGGGTTAACTAAAATAATTTCATAATATGTCTGTCTTTCCCATCTTACAGCTACGAAGTACAAACCAAACTATACTATTATTTTCAAGTTTATGATCTTCTCCCAGTACAATTTTACGTGGCATATTTTGATCGTACATGAAATTTAAGAAATAAGAAAAAATTTAGTGATGTTTATCAAATTACCTTATATTAAAAAAAATGTACTACTATTATCTTTAATTGAGTAAGACCTTATAAGTGAGATCAATAAGGATAAAAGAGTAATTGTGCTTTTAAAAAGTTATCAAATATTCCCTCCGTTTGCTTTTGCTCGTCACTAATTTTCTAATTGTATTTTGACATATCAAGAAAAGACAACTTTGTTTTTCTCTAGCCCTTCGCATCAATATATTATATTTTCTCCAAATTAATTTCAAAACACAATGCGAACATCATTTAATAAGGGTATTATGATAAAATAACTATGCTATTAATTATTTTCTTAATAAGTGTGTCAAACCAAAATGTGACAAGTAAAAAAAAAAGAGAATAAAAAAATGTGATGAATAAAAAAGAGTGCCACATAAAATAAAAACGAATACATCTCTATATTGTCAAAATTCACTTAGACACCTCAATTATGGCATGTACCTATCAGACTCCTAAACCTCCTGAATTTTGATTTAATTGGATATTTTTTGCCTACATGGCACTGCGCGTACTGTGTAATCTCGAGAGGCACGTGAAGAGTAATTTTTTTATTAAGTTACGAATAAAAAAGTGCCAAGTGGCACGAAGGGCCCCAATTTTTTTTTTTATAAAACTAAATTAAAAAAAAAGGCCTCCAACATATTTCTTTTAATAAAACAAATTTCTTGTAATTCACGTTTTTCAACAGAGTCTGAATTACAAGATCCTTTTTCTATTTTAAAATTGTGCCAAATATTTAAAAATAAAATAATTAGTGTATAGGTTGAAAAGGAAGAAAATAAAAAGTATCATATATTTTTTAGTATGGTCATGTATAACTTGAATCGAAATTTCTCTTAAAGTTGGAGGACGATATTCATTTTCAAATTTCAATATTGACCTAGTGATGAGAATATTAAAAAGTAAAAAGAATAATTTCTACCTCCTATTTTAATTTCTTTGGACCACACCTTTATCCCTATGGATTAAACTCTATGAATTTCATCAAAAATAAATATAAATTTAAACTCCGTAAAAATTAATTTTATAATTTTTAGAACTAAATTTATTATATTTTAAAATTATCGATTTTGATTTACTATTTATTGTAATTTTAAATAAAAGTTATATAGAAATTTATGTTTCGCACCATCATTATTGGATTAAAATATATTTGATATAGCAGTAATGTATTCGTCTCAGATTTTCACGTAACATGTTTTCTAGCTATGCTAACTTTATCAAATAAAATAAATTTATAAAATAAAATTCAAATTTTATAACTTTTTTAAAAAAATTATATATAAATTTTTGTTTCGCTAGTTACTGAATTCGAATATATTTAATGTCTCAATAATGTATCTGCCTTTAATTTTGAGTTAATACATAAAAATGACCCTAAACTTGACACCAAATTACAACTTTGACTATAAACTTTGACAGTGCACAAATAGGACCTTTAACTATTCAAAACTGCACAAATATGACCTCCAATCCTACGTGGCAAAACGCGTGTTCAACACGCAAAACTGGGCGCGTCCAGCTTAAAATCTAGGGGCATAATACATAAATATGACCTTAAACTTTGACAGTGCACAAATATGATATTTAACTATTCAAAACGGCATAAATATGACCTTTAAATGACTCCTCACTATTATTTTTTCATTATTTTCGGCTCAAAGATGAAAATGACATCTAATTTCTTTTGTCATTGCGGAAAAAGAGCAATATTGAAGATTTATTAATTAGGCGGGTCAGCCTCATACGAAAAAATCGAGCGGGTATGTATATATATTATAAAGCAGAGGACGAATTTAAATTGTATAATATATCTAAATATTATTTATTTAAATACTAAATTAAAGATGAAACTATACTAATAATAAAAAAAATTATAGTTTCAATAAAATGTTATTAAATTAATGTTATTGAGGATAGTAGTAGTATATTAAACTAACGTTATCGAATTAACGTAATTAAAACGTTATTAAATTAACGAGGAGCGGACCTACGTGGTTGCCATGGGGTTCACCCGAACCCCCTCGGTAAAAAAATTATGTTGTATATATATAAGATAGAAAATGTATATTTATGTACGTATATTAATGTTGAACCACATGAAACAAGGCACTTAGATAGTCCAGTGGTGTTATTTGCTTTTCTTGGGCGCTTCTTTTAGCCTACTGTGTGCGTTCGATCCCTACTAGTGGCTGTTTTAAAAATAATAATAATAATTTTTTTAAATTAAAAAAAGTTAGGTGTTGCTACTGTAGAAATAAATAATAATAATAAAAACGACGTCGTTTTAACACAAAAAAAAATAAAATTTTGACAGTGCACAAATATGACCTTTAACTATTAAAAACTGAACAAATATGATCTTTCTTCATGTCAGTTCTTTTAACGACGTGACATCGCGTGATTGGATTACCTTTCCACGTAGGCGAGAGTGAGACTCACGCATAAGGTTGCAAAATTGGAGGTCATATTTGTTCAGGTTTTGAATAATTAAAGGTCCTATTCGTGCACTATCAAAGTTTAAGGTCAAAGTTATAATTTAATATCAAATTTAAAATGGATTAACTCTTTAATTTTTAGCTGACACATTTTTTGGCTACGCCATTCATTAGATGACTTTTTGATGCCCTAGCATTTGGTTCTACGATTAGTACTTCTCCATACTTACAAGTAAACGTTTCAAGGAGATTGACTTTTAAAAATAAATAGAAGAATTAGTTTCATATATTGTATGAGTTTCAATTTTTAAATTTTTTAGCACTGAACGAATGGCGAATGCATTATATATTAAAGTTATGAATATAGAGTTACTGCATCTACTGGTTTTTCTTATTTATTTGTTTTTATATTAGAAGTATTGGTTTAAACATTTTATGGCGCTTCATCTCTGATTTTCACTTGACACAAGAGCCACGCTAACTTAATAAAAAGGAAAAAGTCGTTGCTTCTAGAATGTCGATTACTAAGATGCATATTTCTAACTGCGTTAGAATTATCGGATGACTTTTTCGTGCCCTTTTATTTGATTTCAAGATAACTTCTTCGTACAAGTTACAAGTAAATATTTCAAATAAATTACATCGTATAATCAATAAATAAAAAATTACTATCATTACGTGTGACATATATAAAGAATTTTCTCATTATCATGACCAATGACTTCACTTTTTGTGGTGATTATATTTTCCAAAAATTTTGGTGTTCAAAGGGAGAAAATGTCAAACAACACATGGGGAAATAAATGGTTTGTAATAATTAATTGACAAATAACATAAATCTCGATAGTTTTTTATATTTTGCGTAATTATTAAAAATTTCAATTTTGAATTTGTTGAAATACATAATTAGCTTCTAATACATCCAACGAAGATACATTGTTTCCTTTGTAAAGATACATAAGTAGATCCTGATATTTTTTTTCTTCAATTTTGAGTCTTTCTAGATACATAATACATCAGATGAAGATTACATTTTTCCTTTGTAAAAATACATAATTAACTTTCGATATTTTTTTTTCTATTTTGAGTTCATCGAGATATATAATTAACTCCCGATGTATACAACTAAGATATATGATTAGTTGAGTTTTTGTAATTACTTTGTAAGAATGGGGATTTGAGTAAATATGGTAAGTAAAGATGTATGTTTACTTTATTTTTCCAATAAAATAAAATATGTTCTTTCGTCCCAAATTATTTTCTATGCGTGTTTTTCTTTTACACATTGTTCGTTTTTACACTCCTTTTAAGAAAACATTAGTTATAAGGTACTTTTAACGTCTATTTTTACTTGTCCACTATACTAAAAATAGATGTTCAATAATATTTGTCTAGTTTGAAAATCGATGGATATTTTATTTATCTCTACCTATTTTACCCTTAGTTATTAATTACTGTCATTATCCAATATATTTCACATAGCATTGAATAAATTAAATATTTTAAGAGCGAAAATTAAATATAATCCCATTTTAAGGTCAATTCTTGCAATTTTATGGAGTTTGACTATTTTATCCTCATGTAATCTCTCTTCATTAAATATTTTATTCTATTGAGATGACAGTCTTCAAGAACAATAACTACTAAGGATAAAATGCGAAAATAACAATTGGCAGGTTCGGTTTACACAAGCTTATATGATTTGCGAGCTATCGTACAAAGCATGTTAATGCTCAATCGAAGCGTAAGGCTGTGGCAGAAGTTTCCATTTTTTTTTCTCTTGAACTTCTAAAATAACAAATAATTTGAGATAAGTCTATATAAAAAATCACGACAATTTTTTTTTTTTATTTCTCATTCGGTGTCCGGTGTCTGCATTAGAGCCCCGACTAATTCGGATTGCGCGTTGCAGGGTCCATTAAGGTGGAAGCGGTCCCAACAGAGTTTTCTCCATACCCAGAGTCGAATCCTCGACCTCTGGTTAAGGATGGAGCAACCTCATCCACCACACCACAATCCACTAGATAGTTGAACGACTGAGATAGTTCAAAAAGAAAAGACAACTTTTTTTTTCTCTAGCCCTTCGCATCAATATATTATATTTTCTCCAAATTAACTTCAAGACACAATGTGAACATCATTTAATAGGGGTATTATGATAAAATAACTATGTTATTAATTATTTTCTTAATAAGTGTGTCAAGCCAAAATGTGACAAGTAAAAACAACGGGAGAGAATAAAAAAATGTGACATTCTTTTTAGAATGAATAAAAAAGAGTGTGCCACATAAAATAAAAACGAATACATCTCTATATTTTTAAAAATAAACAATAAAAAAAATATGCATCTAATCTTAAAAAATTTATCGATCAGTATCATTGCCTTTAATGGTACTAAATCTAATTACAATGATGGATTAGAAAGATTTAGACAATAATTTATGAGATAATACATAAATTATTTACTTCAGTTATGATATTATTGAAGAAGTGCTCTAAAAATTCTAAAAGAAAAAATTTCAATAAAGAAAATATTCTATTAAATCATTTAGTGAATTTGAATTTTTGGAATTCATGATATTTATAGTATAAAGATAAAATTGTGCCAAATATTTAAAAATATTTTAAAGATAAAATTGGAGGACGCTATTCATTTTCAAATTTCAATATTGATCTAGTGATGCGAATATTAAAAAGTAAAAAGAATCACGACAGATTTTTTTTTTTAATTTCCCATTTGGTGTTCGATGCCCGCATTGAAGCTCCGACTAATCCGGATCGCGAGTTGCAGGACTCATTAAGATGGCAGTGCTCCCAACAGAGTTTTCTCCATACCCAGAAACGAACCCTCGATCTCTAATTAAATGTGGAACAATTATTTGAAATGGACCGAATACTATTTAATCGTAATAAATAAATAATTTCCCCTTATCCACTCTCATTACAAAATTCTAATAAAGTATAAAAATTGAATCTAAGATTTGAAAATTAGGAAGGGGACATATAACATGTGACAATGAATAATTACTTTGAATCTTGAATAATTAACCCCTTTAATTTTTTTTTAAAATATAGTCAATTTTTCAGTACTTTTTTTGTCTTTAATTTGGTTACCAATCAACAACATCACAAGCCTACGTGTCTTAAACTTTTAAAAGGACAAATAATTTAAAATAATTATTTTTAAAAATCACTACATATTATTCAAGACGAAAGGAGTAATTTTTAAAATAAATAAAATTTACATATTTTAAAAGATATACTACAAAATCACAATAATTAATTATTCAAAATATTTTTAAAAATCATAAATATTTTTTAACTCTCCATATAATGCTAATGAGTAATGAAAGTGAAGTTGTGCTTTTGTTCTTCTCATTTTATATAGTGACATTTTATTGCACATTTAATTTAATAGTATTAGTATATTGTATGCATTTGATTGATAGTGAAGGAAAATATTTAAATGGATTAAGAAGAAAAGAGTGAAAATATTAAAATAATACGAGAAGTAGAAAATATCTTGACTTGTTTAATGATTTTAATTATATGTACATAAGATAAAATCTTAAACATGCATAAATATTTTTTAACATGTATAGTACATTGTTTATTATATTGACAGATTATTGGTAATATTTATTTTAAAAATCATCTGACATTATCTAATAAATTATTTGATTATGTAAATATTATAATCTTAATAGAAATTTTTTATAAGATACGAAAGTGTCATTTTCTTGTTAATCACGTGGATTTTCATCTTAAGTTTTGAATCCTATTTTTCTAATATTTATTATTAAACAAATATATGTAATGAAGATCCGATCTAACAATTTTTTTTTTTTTTATCAATCTTATATATTATATTTAACTATGGATTTAATTTCCGTTAAAATGAATTATAAAATTAAAAGAACACTATAATAAGTTATAAAATCAACCTTTTAACTAAAGTTACGTTGCTCAATTTTTTCAAGAGGGTTTGAATTACGAGATCCTTTTTCTATTTTATGCGTTCAATGACGACAACCCATCGTGAATTTTTGGAGATTCTGTTTGTTTCAAAATGTTTGACATTTAAAAAAAAAAGTGATTTACCACCTTTATTTCTCAAATATTTTTTCATGGACACAATAATAATGTTATAAAAAAAGTATGGGCCAAAATGATTTCAATAATTTTACATAAAAGGAATGGTGGATACTTACTATAATTTGAATTATTATTCAATTTTTTTTTTCTGAGCCATAATTTGAATAATAACCTCTTGATCATTCAACCGAGTGAAACTTTTAACTGAAGTTGCTCACATTTTTCAACAGGGTCTGAATTACTAGATTCTTTTTCTATTTTATGCTTTAGGTGATGTTGATTTTTGGAGATTGTGTTTGTTTCAAAATATTTGACGTTTTAAAAAATAAAAATAAAAGTGATTTAACACCTTTATTTCTTAAATATTTTTTCGTGGACACAATAATAACATTATAAAAAAAATATGGGCCAAAATGATTTCAATAATTTTACATTAAAGGAATGGTGGATATTTACTATAATTTGAATTATTATTCATTTTTTTTTTCTGAACTATAATTTGACTAATAATCTCTTGGTCGTTCAGTCGAGTGAAACTTTTAATTGAAGTTAATCACATTTTTCAATAGGGTTTGAATTACGAGAACCTTTATCTATTTTATGCGTTCAGTGACAATGGATTTTCGGAGATCCTGTTTGTTTCAAAATATTTGACGTTTAAAAAAAAAGTGATTTAACACTTTTATTTCTCAAATATTTTTTCGTGGATACAACAATAACGTTATAAAAAAGTATGAGCCAAAATGATTTCAATAATTTTACATAAAAGGAATGGTGGATATTTACTGTAATTTAAATTATTATTCAAATTTTTTTTCTAAACTATAATTTGACTGATCCACTTGATCGTTCAGTTGAGTGAAACTTTTAATTGAAGTTGCTCACGTTTTCCAACAGTCTGAATTACAAGATCCTTTTTCTATTTTATGCGTTTAGTGACGATGGCTCATTGTGAATTTTTGAAGATTCTGTTTGTTTGAAAATATTTGACGCTTTTAAAAAATAAAATAAAAGCGATTTAACACCTTTATTTCTCAAAACATTTTTTGTGGACACAATAACAACCTTATAAAACAAGCATGGGCCAAAATGATTTCAATAATTTGACATAAAAGGAATGGTGGATACTTACTATAGTTTGAATTATTATTCAATGTTTTTCCTGAACTATAATTTGAATAATAACCTCTTGATCGTTTAGTCAAGTAAAATTTTTAATTGAAGTTGCTCACGTTTTTAAATAGAGTCTGAATTATGAAATTTTTTTCTATTTTATGCGTTCAATAACAATGGCTCATCGTAGATTTTTGGAGAGTCTATTTGTTTCAAAATATTTGACGTTTTAAAAAATAAATAAAAGTGATTTATTTTTCAAATATTTTTTGTGGACACAATAACAATCTTATAAAAGAAGCATGGGCCAAAATGATTTCAATAATTTTACATAAAAGGTATGGTGGATATTTAGTATAGCCATGGACACCATTTATTTCTCCATGATCATTTAATTTGATAGTGGTATTTACCAATTATTACATTAAATTAAGGAGTGGGACGTTATAATTACACCATGATAATAAATAGAAGTAGATCTAAAATTTAAATTTTATGAATTTATTTTTTAAGTTTAATTTTATCATATTTCTTCTGTTTTATCGTATTCATAATATATTATTTAAGAAATTTACTAAATATATATAAATAATCTATCCCAAAATTAGTAAGTTATCATTATCTTGTTCTAGAATCTATTACCATAAATTTTAAATCTTGAATCACCTTTATTTCAAAATATAACAACTTGCCATATAAAAAAAAATCTTAAAGAAAACTCCACAAATTAATTTTTTAGATATGTGTAGTCATAGATTATATGTTTTTGTATATATAATATATAGAATATTATTGGATAAACTTGTTCGAGTTATTGTATTCGATACAGAATCACATAATAGATCGACATGAATATCATGAATAAAATCCCATAATAAAATCAGTTGTTGTTGATATGTCTTAAAACGTTTACCTAGTTAATAGTTAGATTCGACTTTACCTTTATTTTTCTGATTCGCCTCAATATTTTCACTTGTCCGATTATTGCTGAGCAGTTTTTGGATATTAAAGAGTAAAACATCTAGTAGAAGTCTATTGAAAGTCCTTGGTACTTGTCTGATCAATCACATTGATATCTTCAATAGTTCAAATCCTACTCAGTCTGATAATTAGATGTCACTGAAATAAAATGATTCCATTCCGTCTCTCTTTTCTTTTCGGATTTCGAGGATGAGCCGACCTGAACTATGACCGAATTTGTTACAACACACTCACAGGTGTTCTGTTACCCCTAACTAAATTTTAGCATATTTTTGTCAACCTTTTTAGCTGATGTGACATTTTTTGTTAATTTTTTTAGCTGACATGGTACCTTTAACGTGACCCCCATTTTATGTAACAAAAGGTGTCACGTCAGCATAAAAAGGTGACAAAAATACACTAACATTGAGTTTAAGGGTAATAAGACCCCTGTGAAATTGGGATATATCGTAGCAACTTTGACCATGATTTAGGAGATACTAGATGCTTATCTCGATATTAAATGGATAAAGTATATACATGGAATATTAACTAATTAATAAGCAACTTAATGAAAGTCAATAAGTTACTTTTAAAGCATTACTAGTTAAGAAAAGGAAAAAAATAAATTCGAAAATTTGTTGTTTAAAGTTACATTATTTTTAAATACAAATATGGAGAGGAATAATTGCATTTGGGAAAAAAGTTTGAAATATACCTAAACTTCGGCGAAATTTGTTGTAACACGCCTCAATGCGGGGGTAATAGATTATTTTTTACTATATTTTTGTGGCATATATTTGCTTAGCTGAACTACTTCAGACACTTACGCACTCAGTGTGCGTGTATTCGCATAGTAATCCAGCTGACAAATATATGCCATAGATTTACGACAAAAAATAATCTAAAGGGGTCATAGGACCGCCGCAAAGTCAAGATATGTTACAATAAATTTCGTCAAAATTAAGATATATTTCGGACGTTTCTCCCATTGCATTTTATGTACCTTGGTTAATGGTAAAACTTTGATTTTGATTGTTGTAATAATTTTTGTAAGCATATTTAACTTTTATATAACTAAATCGTGTATTATTTTTTTTCATCTCTTTATGTGAGAATAAAATTTCTTGACTCCATATTTAATGTGAATTTGATGCTTCATTCATTGACTTTAACTGTTCATTCACTTTAACTTGTCACGTTTTGTTTTATGAAAGTCAATTTGACTAACATCTAGATTTTCGAAAACTATAGCAAAAAAGAAATTATAAGCTACAATCGCTCTAATATTAACATGATGAGAAAATACAACTTAGAATGTTGGTCGAAATTCATTCAATTTAACTCTCGAAAAGTAAAATAATATGACAGATTAAAATAAATGAAGGGTGTAACAAGGATCTCAAAATATGTGAAATACAACTCTCTCGAGAGCATTCTCGTGCATTAAAAGCTCTCGTTATATGCGGGAATAAAACAAAAAAGAAAGGAGAAAGTTAAGATCGTGAATCCATCTCTCAAGTCCTCAGTTCGAGTTTTACGAATAAAAAATAGTACTTCCTCTGTCCCAATTTATGTAACATATTTTTTTCTTAAGATTCAAACAGTGTGAGATTGACCGTAAATTTGAGCATGAAATCTTTAATTTTTTTTTGAAATAAAAATTTATATATTTAAAAATTACGTAAAATATACTACAAATCACAATAATTAACTATTCAAAATATTTAAAACAATAAGTGAAAAAATTAGGATAAACATTATGCAAGTCCCATTCTTCACGTTCTATGATCCAACTAAGAACTAACTTTTCCCATTAGTCAACTGATCTCATTTAAACCAGAATATGGGAAAAAAAACAGTTTGTGTTTAGTAAATTCATTCGAAAAGTGTTTTTGATAATCAAATTATGTTTGGATAATCTTTTTTAAGAAGTGTTTTTTTGAGACAAATGACCAAAAAGGACATCTATCAATCGACTTTTATTATAAAATCAATTTATAGAGAAAAATTATTTTAAATATCTATTATAATATTTTTAATTAAATTATTTTATTTAATTAAAAAGTACGTACTCTAAAATTTTCAATCAATATTTATATACATAAATACATTAAAAAAAATTAAATGGTGATATATTACTTAAATATTTTAAATATTACTTAAAACATCAAACAAAAATGAATATAAAAGTTAATTCATAAATTAAATCACTACATATGAAAAAATTAATGACAAAAATAATTGGCCCTTTATACATCACAAAAATTCTCAACATTACTCATTTTCTATGCATTAGAGATATATGATTAATAATAATAACATTACACTAAATAGTGAAATAAAAATATTATTATCAAAATAAAAACTTAACAAAATCAAAGAATTTCACAGACAACAATATTATCACATATGCTATTATATGTATGCACATAAAAAATTTAATTATATCATGATAATTATTAAAAAAACATATCTTCAAATGAGAAAGCAATTTTGATTCAAAAAATAACTTATTAATAATAGAGATGATTTTATATTTTGGAGAGCAGTAAAATATATGTATAAATGAGAAATATTATCTGTATTTATTGATGAAGGAGAAGGTGTGCAATACGCTAAACTCGTTGAATGAATAGAAGGTTTGAAAAAAAAGTCAAATAAATATTTAATTAGAATGTATCTTCTTTTTGTTACCTTATTTTTTTGGATTCATTTTACTTTGTCAAATTTACTAAAATTTAGCAAACACTATATTCATGTTTACAAATATCTAAATGAGATAATATTTGTTATTTTTTGCCTTTTCTTTTGGATGTGTCTTTACCATTTCAATTCTAAAATTAAGTAGCCAAATTCATATACGTATACTACCTGATGATAAATATTTAAAATAAAATTCTATCTATTATTTGTTATCCTTTTTAATATATTTTTACGGTTTCAAAATTTACTATGAATAAGCAGTCACTATATATATATATATATACACACACACACACACACACACACACACTATATACGTATACTACCTGATGACAAATATTTAAAATAAAATTCTATCTATTATTTGTTATCTTTTCTTAATATATTTTTACGGTGTCAAAATTTACTACGAATAAGCAATCATATATATATATATATATATATATATATATATACTATATTTTAACAAATATGTCACTTTTCATGAATTATTTATTGAAAATTAAATATTCGAGAAAAAATTTATATGTGATGTCAAAGTACAATCTTGTAACGTGATTCATTTTTCAATTGTTATCATTAATAATAATAAAATAACTTATATATTTTTTAGTCATCATCATCAATGATATTTTCAAATTTATTTAAAGAAAATGAGTGAAAATAAAATAAAAATATATAAATCATAAAGAATTATGATTTAAATATGAAATGTAAAATTTTAAAAATCGATGTTAATCTCTCTCTCTATATATATATATATATTTGTGTTATAGGGATAGTTCTGTCATAAAAAATAATTTTTTTGCTTCTACTTCTGCTTTTTTTTAGAAGCAGAAAAACTACTTCTGTTTACTTTTAAAAACACTTTTGAAAGTTTACCAAACATCTTCTTTTTTAAAAAAGTATTTTTTCTTCAAAATAAATACTTATTTTGAGAAATAAGCAATCCCAAACATGCTATTAACTTATTTTGCAAACAACTTCACTATCCAACGAGCTTCGCCTAAACATACATATATAATTTATATTCTAGATGACATATTATATTTGAGTACAACCGCACATATATACATATTATAACTGGCTAGCACAAACGTCTATTATGAATAATATGTTCAATTTATTAACTCGTGCAGCTAGAAGTTTAATATTCAAGAAATTATATGCATGGTGAATAATTTTTTGGTTAAAATATGATAGATTATGTATAGGCAAGTGTGAAATTCAGACTATATAATATGAGAAATCATACGCATGGTGAATAATTTTTTGTTAAAGTCTGACAAAAATATAGAAAAATGTGAATTACTCTAATTAACAGGACAAATAACTTGGCACAACATATTCTATATATATGAATACGTTATAAGTAATGTCCAATTTTGATGTAGATGCACAACAGTCGATCACTATAATATTCAAATTAAAAAAAAATAATCAGACAAATAAATTGATATAAAATAAAAAAATCATTCAATAATAATCGTTATATATTTCTTTTACTGGGCCTATATGGCATGGAATAACTTACCTACGTTAATTTATCGCGTAAGCTTATATAATTTGATGAAAACATCGAGGGGACTCTATTATGTCATTTGACAGTGACATTTACTGAAAAAAAAAAATTGAAATTCATGATTATGAACACCTTTGATAGAAAGTGTTTTATTTCTCAAAATAAGACTTTTTAATGTAAATTTGGATTAGTCGATATTCATAAAAAGGACAGAACACAATATATGTGTGTGTATGCATGCGTGCATAAAAGGAGATGAAAAATTGAGACGAAGTTAACTATCCGACCTACTAGAACACGTGTGGAGGCTATGAATCCGATTTACAACTAATTAACACGTTCAAATAATAAAAAGTTCTCTTTCTCGGGTTCAAATCTCATCAGAGACAAAAATATCATGTAATTTCTTTCGATATGTTTTAGCCTTAGTGAATAGAATTACTTGCTACATTTTGCCAACGAAAGATTACTTATATCACATGAAATCAGTCGAGGTGCCAATAAACTAATTCAGACTCTATGATTATTAAAAAAAAGATTTGTATATAATATGTATAAAGAAACAAAGGACACATGTACATATTATAATATAGTACTATTGGAATGTAGCCAAATTAGTATTACTATAATGTATGTATGAGTAAGAAGACAATATCTAAACATCTATATATGCATATAGGGTCACTATCTATTTCAACCATAAATTATTCTATTGGAACCAAAAATCTCAACCACTTGTTAATTTGACATAAAAGAAGGATATTCCAAAATCTCAAAAATCTACTTTTGGGATAGAATTATTGGTATATGAATTACTATTAATCCTAAAACCATTACAAGTTTTATAATGTAAGTAATTTGTTTCCATGAATTAGTATATATGCACAAATTGGATAATGAATATTAACTAATTTACTTTTTAAAGTACTATACTCCCTGTCGCAATTTATTTGATATACTTTTCTTTTTAATCTGTTTTAATAAGAATGCTACATTTCGTAGTTAAAAAAAACTTAGCTTTAAAATTTCTCTTTTACTACCTAATGTGATTCATAACCCCACACAAATGTCTAAAGTTTGTTTTAAACTATAAATTTCAAAAGTCTTAGTTTTTTTTTTATAACTTTGTGTCAAACTAAACAGTGTTACATAAATTGTTATAGGGGGGATTACAAGTTATAGAATGCTTAATTATGATTTCTTTGTTGTAGTAGTAAGTAATGTATCATTCTTTAGTACTATAATTTAGATCAGTTGAAAGGTAATTGCAAGCAATAAATATTCATTGATTTTTAGCAAATATAAATAAAATTCATTCGTGATTTACTTAGGATTCAATTTAGGTGTACATTAAAGGTAGTAGTGCTTTGTTTTGTTACCTTGCTAGTAGTCATAGTGCAATACTTGTACGGGGTCGTTTTCTTGGAAATAAGTTATCCTGGGATTAGTTATACCATACTCAAGGAGTGGAATAAAAATAATACTACAGTCCCGGGATAAGTAATCTTGAGATGAGTTATCTCATGCATTTTGTCCCAACTAAATATGGGATAGACTCATCATGAAATGACCCCATAGTGTCTTGTTTCTAGAGTTTTTGTAATGTTTGTTGTTTCGGATAGATTGATTGTAGTATTTCTTTGTGTTAGTCTTGTTGTTTCTGTTATTATTTGTTGTGCTATAACCTGTTGTTTTTTATTGATAATGGTACGGATTGCGTACACTTACCCTTCACAGGCTCACTTTTTGAAAATATACTGGGCATGTTATCGTTATTGTAGTATTAAAATCCTGATCTTTTTGCTATAATGAATTAAAATGTATATATTCGTCTCAAGTAGAGGTAGAGGCAAACCAAAGAAATATTAGAGGGAGGTGATTAAACATGACATGGAGCAGCTACAGCAGCAGCTTACTAAGGACATAACCCTAGATAGAAAGATGTAGAGGACGCGAATTAAGATAGGAGGTTAGTAGGTTGGAAGTGCTTTGTAATTTGTTATCCCTGCTAATAGTGTCTTGGTGTTGTTTGTTGTTTCAGATAAATCGTGTAGTATTACTTTGTGGCAGTCTTGTTCTGTTATTATATGTTGTTTAGAATGTACCTATTATTTCTTGTTCTTATATCAAGTCTTTTCTAGACTATTATTTTGTCTTGAATCGGGGTTTTATCCAAAATAGCCTCTCTTACCTCACTCCAAGTAATATGTTGCTTGGGCTCTAAGTTTAGTAGTTGTAGTGTGTTATAAACTAAACGGGAGAGCCCAATCCAAAAGACTAGTCTAATAGGTGGGAGAACCCATTTGGTATATAACCCCATTAGCATTTCTACTTGAATATCTCTCTGCTGAAATAGTTTTGCTCCCTATTTGTAGTAGCTAGCTAATCAATGTTTTGTGATGCAGGCTGCAAATCGTGACTAATGCAGTGCTGTTGGCTGGTGTGAATGAAATGTTTGCAATTGAAGCATGATAGTGTAGCGGTAGGTGTGAGATTTAGAGAGTCCATAGTAATGCTAGTTGATAAAAGGCAGCCGGGTGCACTAAAGCTGGCCGAACCACAAGGGTGCACTAAAGCTGGTCGAACTACAAGGGTCGATTATATGCAACCTTCCCTTCCATTTCTGCCAGAGACTGTTCCAACTTGTAACCTCCTGATCATACGACAGCTTACTCCCCTAATGGCAGTCTATATTTCTCGAAAGTAATAGTAATGGTAGTTGATTTATATCCATCTGTTCAAACCTTGGTGAACAGACTTAACTGTACCCGTGTCTTTCGTTGCAGGTTTGGAACGAGCGATCATTCAAGTTCTGTGTGAAGGAGATCGATACGATGCTCTTGGAAGCTTGCACATGTTTTTTCTTTTTGTGGATTACCTAGTGAAGGGAAATATATGTGACATGCAGTACATGTAATTTAACAGTTTATTTGGATGATTACATAGTGTCTTCTATTGTTTTGTTAGTAGAGAGGTGGAAATGTGCAAGTGTACTGATCCCATTCCGAAAACTCAAGCACTTGTTTGTATGGTTACCTATTGTCAAGTATTGTCTTGCCAAAACCGCGCCTGATGGTGATGTTGGGTAACAGATTCTGACCTCCCATGAGCCACAAGCTCGCAGTTGGTCTAAATGCAAGTTCGAATGACACGAGCTCAGATACTGACCTCCCATGTGCCACAAGCTCGCAGTTGGCCTAAATATGATGTTGGGTAACAGATACTGACCTCCCATGTGCCACAAGCTTGCAGTTGGCCTAAATGCAAGTTTGCGTAACACGAGCTCAGATACTATAGCCTCCCGTGTGCCACAAGCCCGCAGTTCAGCCCAAATGCAAGTTTGTACGACACAAGCTCAGATACTGGCCTCCCATGTGCCACCACCATGCAGTGGCTTAAATGTAACCTCCCATGTGCCACCACCATGCAGTGGCTTAAATGTAACCTCCCATGTGCCACCACCATGCAGTGGCTTAAATGTAAGTTAGCTCGCAGTTAGCCTAAATGCAAGTTTGGGTGACACAAGCTCAGATACTGGACTCCCATGTGCCACAAGCTCGCACCCGGCCTTAATGCAAGGTTGTATGACACTGGACTCACATACTAGCCTCCCATGTGCCACAAGCTTGCAACTTGCCTAAATGCAAGTATGGGCGACATGAGCTCAGGGTTGAGGCCACGAGCTTGTAGCTGGCCTAGATTAAAAACTTCATCACAAGCACAGGGTTTGCTTAAATGGTTCATAATAGAGATGATTCATGTTGACCAATTCAAACTGCACAGAGAAATGATTTGCCAAAAGTAGCAAGTGATGGCTTCTAGTAACACATTTTTTACAACATCCAGCACCAACACCACTGTCCAGACACCAACACACGAGATGGTAGCAAAACCAAAAGAAGAAAAACAAAAACATCAGCTTTCTATTACAACATATAAACTATGATAATGCAAAATACAAACATACATGTAAACTCCAATAACAAAAAGAAAAACTTTCTACAGCTCCTCATCTCTTTTTTTCCCAGCTATATTCTCCTTGATCTCCTTAGTTTTCTCTTTAGCAGTTTCCTTAGCTGACTCCAAATTTGAAGCTACACTTTCTTTAGCTTTCTCCAATGTCTCTCCTGCTTTGTTCTTTGCGCTTTCGTATCCTTCTTTCGCCTTCTCTTTTGCCCAGTTTACATGTTCCTCCGTCTCCGCCTCCGCCTTCTCTCCCATCTCCTTTATTCTCTCCTTCGCGTATTCTGCTTTATCCGCGGCAGTCTCTTTTGCTTCTCCGGCTTTTTCCGAGGCTGTGTGTTTCGCCTTTTCGGCATCTGAATAGGCCGCCTCTTTCTCTTCTCCTGCTTTCTCTGATGCTTTTTGTTTTGCTGCTTCTGCGGTTTCGTATGCTTTGTGTTTGGCTTGTTCTGCTGTGTTCTTTAGATCTCCTGCCTTGTCTGCTACATATTGTCCAGTACCTGACAGTCCAGATTTAAAAGATTACACATACTGTGTCACATCCAAAGGTGCGTTTGCACCTAAACTTCGAGATGCCATCATGCTGAGGGCTGGCATCCCATGATGTGACACAAGAGTCGTGCTCCACGAGCTCAAGGTTGGCTTAAATGCGAGTCCAAGGCACGAGGAGTCACCATGCATGGGGAGGGACATAATGCATAGTCATATTTATATTTAATAGCTAACAAGACGAAGTGAGGCTTGCTCGAGTAATTAAACATGCGGACCATCAACCACCACCAACCCGTAGCTTCAGTGGAGAAGTGTCGGACCCATGATTCTGGGATTGGGTGCTCACGAGGTTCAGACACGTATATTATGCCAAAGCTTTAAGGTGGTTCTTGGAAATTGAACCCAAGTTTCTGGGATCGGGTGCTCTAGGTGTTTTTAACTAATCTGCCTCAAATTTAACGGATGCCAGGACACCAAAAACCGCCCGGGGCGGAAAATAGCCAACTAAGCTTACACAACTTAGAAATTGCAAACTCGTAACATACAAGCCAACCTATAGAGTCATAATTATATTTCTGCCCATATAAATATATATGGTATGTGTAACTACAAGCTTAATTTCTCTGAATTTGAAGCATGTTACATCACCATACTATATTAAACAAATCTATAATTAATAATTATTAGCAACACTTCATTTTCACCTAGAAAACTAAAATAATGAACAATATACATCAATCAAATTACCACAACATGCCAATGTAATCACATTCGTGATTCGATGAAAACAAAATATACGCATACCTTACTCCTGCCGCAACACAACTTAACTACGAGTCCAAAACTCATAAACTCCAAATTCTATATCTACGCATGAGTATACAAGATCAAACACAAGAAAGTACATACTAACCTGTAGCAGGACTCATAAACTTCAAATTCTATCTACGCATCATGCGTATACAAGATCAAACACAAGAAAGTACATACATACTAACCTGTAGCAGTTTCAGTAATCTTTTCTTTAGCATTCTTAGCAGCATCCATTGTTGTAATATCTTCATCATTATCATCATCATTACCACTAGATTTAAAACCTAATCCTTCACTAATCTTATCTTTAGCCCATCCTGTCCATGATGATGATGATGACTCTAAATTCTCTTTTTCTTTACTTTGCTTCTCATCAACTGCTACTTCCTCATCATGACTACTTTTCTCACAATTAGTACACACACATAATAACACCAATAACACCACAAGTAACATCACACAATACAACTTCCTTGAACCCATTGTTATATTATACACAACAATATGGTAAAACTCAATGAATTTGATGGATGATTTGTGTCAGGAATTTTTTCTTTTTGAGATATATATAAGTAGTTTGTGATATGTGTGAGTGTGTGAGGGTAATAGTTAGTGGACAAGTGTTATAATACGTGGGTATACGTGTTAGTTTTATGTGTTTTTGTAAATAGTAGAATCAATATGGTGTCACTACGTGTCATTCAGTATCAAATTTTAACTTTGTTGCAATTTGGATAACATTATTGTTGTTCTCTATGACTAATTAAATTGCCTTATCTTAACAAGAACTACTTTTCTTTAAATTTTACATTTGTCTTTGAACAAATTAAAAGTTCTTTGAAAATTCTGATTTTTGTCAAGAAGATCAATCATTTTGAAAAGATTTGTTTGAATATTACTCTCTCTCCGAATTCATTTTTACTTGATTTTACTTTATGAATTGATTAAATTTTATAGTTAAATTAAAATAAATTTATTTAATATTTAAAATTTAAATAGTAATAATTATATAAAAAATTATAAATTATAATTTTTTATACTAATATATAAAAAGATAAATCCTAATATATTAAAATTTATAATATTAGGCTCTTAAAAAGTGAAATATAACAAAGGGTATTTTTTTTCAGAAAAACCAAAAAAATAAAGACTAGAAAATTTCTCTAGTGATAATAAACTTATCAACTTAATGTTTATCGTATACAATGTACTTTCTTATATTTTTGTTATTCCCATCAAGTATATTTCATTTGAATTTTAATATTTAATATTAAAAGTATGATATGATTAGTGGTATTGCGGTGAATTGATTAGGTAGGTTTAAAAAATATTGAGGTGAGCTGGTGAAGTAATTATTAGGCATGATATAATGTGATTTCAGTTTATCAAACATATAATTCTTGACAGAAGGGTGTGAAAGATCGAGAATTAAGATAGAATATTAATTAGTGATCGTTGTCTTTTTTTCCAGAGTTTTGTAATATTCGCTTTTTACTTCTTGTTTTACCTTGATGTTTGATTATATTGTTATTGTTTGCGTTTGTTCGAGAATTAGGATAAAATATTAGTTAGTGATCGTTTTCTTCTCCCAGAGTTTTGTAATATTCGTTTTTTACTTCTTGTTTTACCTCGGTGTCTGATTATATTGTTATTGTTCGCGTTTGTTCGAGAATTAGGATAGAATATTAGTTAGTGATCGTTTTCTTCTCCCAGAGTTTTGTAATATTCGTTTTTTACTTCTTGTTTTAACTCGGTGTCTGATTATATTGTTATTGTTCGCGTTTGTTCGAGAATTAGGATAGAATATTGGTTAGTGATCGTTTTCTTCTCCTAGAGTTTTGTAATATTCGTTTTTTACTTCTTGTTTTGCCTCGATGTCTGATTATATTGTTATTGTTCGCGTTTGTTCGAGAATTAGGATAGAATATTAGTTAGTGATCGTTTTCTTCTCTCAGAGTTTTGTAATATTCATTTTTTACTTCTTGTTTTGCCTCGATGTTTGATTATATTGATAATATGCTCACTGTACAATAGCTTGCAAATTACATAATAGATGTAAATTGCATTAGGCAAGTCTCATACGATAAGTTCATGATTGAGGGACAGATGAAGGCTGATTTCGATCCTATAAGTTGCACTTGACAAGTCCGATGCGATAAGCTTATGATTGAGTGGCAGATGGAGACTGAATTCCATCCTAGATCATGTAAATTGCACTAGACAAGTCTCATGCAACAAATTCATGATTGATTGACAGATGAAGGCTGAATTTGATCCTAGATCATGTAAATTGTATTAGGCAAGTCTCATGCCACAACGCATAATTGAGTGACAGATGAAGACTGAATTTCATCCTAGGTCATGTAAATTGCACTAGGCAAGTTTCATGCGACAAACTCATGATTGAGTGACAGATGAAAGCTGAATTCGATCCTAGGTCATGTAAATTGTGTTAGGCAAGTCCTATGCGACAAACTCAATTTGATCTTAGGTCATGTAAATTGCACTAGGCAAATTCCATGAGATAAACTCATGATTGAGTGACAGATATATGTTGGATTCGATCCTAGATCACCCACATGAGATACCAACTTTCCAACTACTCAATCATATCCTTGCGACACTGATTATTGTTGGTTGATGCTCTTGCCTCTTTTTCACTATTTATTCAGTCATAAGTCTTTTGCAAATAACTTTTGTTTTCTAAAAAATATAACGGAAAAGGGTCTAATATACCCTTCAACTATTGAAAATGGTACACAAATACCCTCCTTCTACCTTTAGGCTCAAAAATACTCTTTCATCCATCTATTTGGCTCAAAAATACCCTTAATGTATTAGAAATGACTCAAAAATGCCCTTCTTCCTCTATTGGTTTAAGTCCTTGACATTAAATTTAAGTCCAAAAATGTCTCCTACTTTTAACAAATTCTGATGTGAAATATAATTTTATTTAAATTAAATACATGACATTATTTTTATTGGTCCACATGTAATTAGACTCAAATTCATTCACAATTTAATGGTTCTCTTTTCACTAATTTTTTTAGTCATATATAAAAATTTAAAAAGAATTAATTAATGTTTAAGTGCAAAATTAGAAAAGAATTCCTTAAATAGGATAATTAGTAAAGGGCAAATACTCTCATAGTTAATGATTATCTATGTGTGCTCAAATATTAGAAAACATATTTTAGGTAACATTTTGAAGACTTTTAGTTCTTTTTAGGTTTTGATCTCTTTATATAAACAAAAAAACTTGAAAGTAATTTAAGTCTTTATTTAATTTTGGTAAAAATGCATAATATTTTACACTTCTATCCTTCTCCAACATGAAACCATAAAAATAGTAATAATACAAAGAAAAATAGTAATGATATATATAAATATACACACACACATATATTAAAATGTAATTACATATATTCTCCCTTAGAAGACTTTACAATAGATAAAATCATTTAATCTTTTTCCGTATATATATATTTAAATGTAATTAAAAAAAATACCCCTACGTGAAATCAAAAAAAAAAAAACTTTTTTCAAAAAAATATTTTCCCTTAGAAGACTTTACAATAGATAAATTCATTTAATATTTTTCCTTTTATTTTTTTTATTAAATAAATATATAGAATGGAATTAAGAGTCCTAAAATATATAAATATGAAATCCGAAACATATAGAAAAGTTAAGAGTCCTAAAATATATGGAAGAAAATTAAGAGTCCTAAAATAGAAAAAATATATTTCTTGAAAAAACAAAAATTACCATTAATATAGCTATTATGATGTACCATAAATTACTCGATAACTTGGCCAACCTAAAACTAAAAAAATAATAATTAAAAAAAAAACCCACCCCTGACGTAAAACCCATAAAAATTATATAATAATAAAAAATTATAATTAAAAAATTCAAAAATAATATAATAATAAAAAGTTGTAATTAAAAAACCCTCAAAATAATATAATAATAAAATAAATTGTAACTAAAAAAAGCCCACCACTATGTGAAACCAAAAAAATAATATACTAATTAATGCATATCTATTCCACCAAAAAATATATAATAACATAATTAAAAAATTATAATTACAAAAAAAATTACCCCTACGTGAAATAAAAAAAAATATAATATAAAGGAGGAGACATTTTTTTATTTAAATTTAATGTTAAGGGCATTTTTTATCCAAATAGGCGGATAGAGGGATATTTTTAAACCAATAGAGGAAGAAGGACATTTTTTAGCCATTTCTAATACATTAAGGGGTCGTTTGGTAGGATGTATTAAAAAAAATAGTCCATGTATTAAGTATGGTATTACTTAATACGATATTTGGTAGAATTTTGGACCTCTGCATTACTAATACCATGTATTAGTTATACACCCTTTATGGTATTATAGGGTGTGTTACTAATACATCCCATATGGTGGTATTAGCAATACATGAGTTTTAATACCATGGACTAATATATGTAAAGATAAAAACATGCCTCAAATTCTTTTAAATATTTTTTTATTTTCTTAATTTTATTTTTTATATTTGTACTGATAAATTTATTTAAATAAATTAGTTTACAAATTTTATTATTATTTACAAAAATGCCTCAAATTTCATTTATTTTTTTCTAAATCTTTTTCAATTTATTCAATGCGAGTTACTTCTTTTCAATTTATCAAGATAATAATATCCCTCCAAATAATTTTAGTCATAAAAAAATTACTCCATTAACTTAAAAAAGTACTTATTGATCCAAATTCGAACATAAATTGCATGATTGCATACAAACTTTAATTTTGTAAATAGGATATTCATAAATAAAAATAATTTTTCTACTTAATTTTAACACTCTACCGAATACAACTTTATGTTAATAATGATTCTATTGTCTCATTTAAAAGTTACATGTACCCTCTCCAACTTAAAAACATCACAAAATGGAAACAACAAGCAAATGATAAACAAATAAGAAAGATAACCCCCACCCCTCACCCCCCACCCCCCAAAAAAAAAAAAAAAAATTTGCAAGTGAATGGTTAAATCTTAAAATTATTTCAAAGTAAATAATTAGTTATATTATTCATTTTTTTTTAATTTTAAAAGAAAGAATAATAAAGTTTTGTAAAGAAAATACACAAAGTTATAATATGTTGAGGGTATTTTTGTAAATAAATAAATATTCTTTTTAAAATATAATAATACATATTTTTTCATTACATCAAATCAAATACTGTATAAAAAATAACCTCAGTATTACTAACCCCATCATTACTAATACAGCCTATTCAGTATTATCTTATACGCTCTACCAAATGACCCCTAAGGGTATATTTGAGCCAAATAGATAGATAGAAGGGTATTTTTGAGCCTAAAGATTAAAGGTGGAAGGAGGATATTTGTGTAAAGTTAGAGGGTATATTAAATCTTTTTCCAAAAATATAAAGATAAAATCTTCATACATTATACCTTAT